>NC_134483.1:337904072-338052113 GCF_040206685.1 Ascaphus truei | reverse complement strand
TGTTTTCATTCCCCTCCGTCCCCCTCCCCCCCCCCCCCTCCCTCCCCCGTTTTTCCCCACTTTTCCCTCTCACCCCCCCCTCCCTCCCCCCCCCCCCTTTCCCCTCTCCCTTCCCCCCCCTCCCCTTTCTCTTTCCCCCCCCCCCCTCTCCATCCCCCCCCCTCCCATTCTTCTCCTTTCCTTCTCCTCTCTATGTCCCTTCCCCCTTCTCCTTTTCCCTCTTCTTCTCTTTTCCCTCTTTTTTTCAGTCCAATTTCTTATTCCCAGTCCTTCACCTCTTTCTTTCCCCCTCCCCCCTGTTCCCCTGCTTTCCACACATTCCTCTTTTTACTCCCTCCATTCTTCCATGTCTTAATTGAGATCTGTTATGTTCACACTGGTGTATTCTATCATTTACAATGATGAATTTGATAATCAATATTATGCTGAATCATGTAATGTTTCGTTAGTCTAGTCATATTACAAAGTCAAAATGATGTCACTATATCCTTAATTTCTCTAATTGTAATTGATTACTATTTGATTGAACAATGATATTAACAAACTGTACCAATTATAATACAACTGTACTAACTGTGTGTTTCAATATCATCGGAATATAATATTTAGATATTGGAAATGTCTATTACCTCTGCCATTACTTGTTTTTATTTTTAATTATTTTTAATTAATTTTGCTTTTTCATTTTTGCTTTCTACAACAATTTATACATATACTCTATGAAATGTATGTTTTCATATCTTTTGTACTTTATTAACATCATATTGTTATATCATATTTGACACGTAGATTGCTCAAATGTCCCTTTAACTTTGTTTTTAACCTTCCAGTCCCAACTGCGCATGACACTGATGCCCAGGGGTGCCGTGCGATTACCATCCAGCCTGGACTCAGTGTTCCATCATGCAGCTTGCGGCAAGCCATTAGCTCATTGGCTGGATGACGTCACTTCCGGTTCATTCCGTGTGGGCGCCGTCAGGCAGTGGGCTTGGCATCCCACCATGCCGCTCGCGACATACTCACAGCCCATTGGCTGGATGGCGTCACATCCGGTTAACTCCCGGTATATCAATGGCCTGCACACGGGTAATGTTCTCTTTGAAAAAGCCCATTTTGCGGGTGAAACGCGTTAGAGGTGCAGGGGTATGCGTCCCCCCTCTTTTTAATCATGCTTTATTAAAGAATTGTTATACAGCACAGTCCAGTTTCAGCAACTTTTTCTTCTGCCTCGTGGTGCCCGCTGAATTGCCTCTCCTCACCGGAACAGGTACACTCCCTCTGCTTGCCATAATCAGCTTGGAGCACACAGAACCGGTGGTTTCACAGTGAGTACCATTGCTGCCCCATGAGAGCTGCCCCAGGCATTATAGGATAATTTAGTACAGAGAGACTGGAGAGGTCAGGGGGGTGGTTTCACGACTCCCCCCCTACAACTCTGCACAACTCTGCCACCTTGTGCCATCTAGGGGATTTATGCATACAGCCTCAAGCACGCATTTTTCACATCAAGTGACCCGGTTCAAAAGCAGTTAGATACTTATTTTTTATCATTTTTTTATTATTGTGGGTTATTACAAAGCTCTGTAGCACCGGGTGATTGGAGCCCTCTACCCCATTTTTTTCCTATTTCAGTCATTAAAATTATTTTTTTGCAGTAATTCTATTTTCAGTATTTTTTTTGGTGTGTTTGACTCCCTCGATTTGGTACAATAGATAAAAAAAAAACATGAATCCATTAACATTTAATATTGTGGGTGATTATATATAAAATAGGTGCTGGAACTCAGTTCCCCTGAATTTGCCCACAACAATAGCTCTGGACTGCAACTTAGTAATATAACTTTAAAAATATACTGTGAAGTTGATATCCAGTTCTACATCTGCATTCAAATGAATTCAATCTCCTCAAAAATCCAGAAGACAGTTTAACAGCATATTGAATAGGGATCTTTGTTTCTGTGATGGTGCTCGTCTCAAATCAGGAAGCGGACCCGCACGGCTGAGGTAGGGATGCAAATAAACCGACCAGAGCCCAGGGACAGAGTCCTGTAAAGTATTCATAGTCGGTAAGCAAGCAGAGATCAGGGCTGGCGGCAGTGGTGCAAAGTTCAGTAAGCAGGCAAATGGTCAGGGCAGGCAGAAAGCAGCGAGGTTGGGGTCAAGGCCAGGGGTCAGCAACAGGGGAATCCAAACAGACGAAAGGATAAGGCGTTACAGCATAGACAAACAGGAACTGCAAACGTTAGAACCTTGCTCGGCAACTCCCACTAGGAACTGCAGCTTTATATAACAGGCTGCCAGTACCCAAAGTGGCCACAGTGAGCAGAAAGGGCAGGTGACTTGGAAAACCCAAACCGCAGCAAAATCTGGCAGCAAAATTTGGCATGGATTGAGCAGAATCCTTACAGTTTCCTCTTAGCAATAAAATTGATACATACGGTAGACCTGCTAAGACATCAAAAAAATCACTTTTGCACTCCACAGGTAAGCATACTCAATGAACCCACCAACTATTCCTTTTTTCCCCCCAGATTTCTCTATGATTACTCAAGTAACTATGCACAAGCTCCATTTCTTGTGACCCTAAATTCTACAGAAAACTACCTAAAGATGATAACAGCATGTTGTACTGCAAAAAGACCTTCAGTATGCTTTCTAAGACAGGTTTGTTCTGTTTTACAGTATTTTAATAATGTAAATATCTATGTCAGATATAGCAACGTTTAGGGTCCTCGGTGCCACTGCCACGTGTGGTCACGCGACCACGGTTGTCATGGCAACGAAGGACTAACGATAGCCTGCATCGGGTCCCATTCAGAAGCATGGACACTCTGCGGCTCTATCGACACCGCAGACTTTTTCTTGTTCATCTGAAGTGACGAGGACAGTAAGTCTTGCTGCATCTTTATGTGTGTATATATATATATATACATACATACATACATACATACATACATACATACATACATACATACATACATATATATGTATATATATATATATATATAATATATATACACACAGTAGAGAAAGGCCACTCACGACAACACTGGAAAGTTTGTCAAAGATAGGTCAATGTAAATATGGAGAACTCAGACTGGCACTCACAAATATTATGAAATTAATCATTCAGTTCATTGCAACATAATCAATGTTTCAGTCCTCTATTGGAACTTTATCACGCTATATATTGGAATATGTATATATACATCTTACTTTTTATGCACATGGCCAAAAATACAGTTGTTTCAAGACGTATATAAGTTGAAACTGGGTATGTAAGTATATCTGTGGAGCTTCTCCTATGTAAATATAACCCCATCCATAATCTATACATTCTGTAACTTAATGTTCATTGCAATAAAAGAGTTAAAAGTAATATCATCAACAGACAGTATAAACAAGAAAACTAACCGTGCCTTTTAAGGTCGTATAAATGTTACTAACAGCCACATTACAACACAGTTTTATTCTGCAGTATAGCTGCAGGTTACTGACTTGTGTGACAGCGTGAGCACATACAGTATGAACTTAATCTCTTTTTATTTCATAGGGGTAACTGAGTGTGATTGATCCAAATCAATGTGCTTCTACAATCTTAAACTTGTGTTTCATATTTAGAGGCTTCAAAGGAAACTGCTCCACTTACTTACCGTGATGTCCAATAGGCTGTGCTCACGCTACAGCAGTTATGGGGAGGAGAAGTTCAAGTTCAGGTACTGTATATGGATTAAAGGAAACATTGTATATGTCATATATTGTGGTTCACTCTTTGGAACGTCCTTTAGCATTTGAATAGGACTGACTATCATACTGTAGGTCTTTTCTTTGGTATGAATTGCATCCTGAACTAAGTTTTTGTTCTCGACATACCACTCCCGAAATAACATTATTTCCATTTTTTTTGTTTAGTGCCTTGATCATTTTTGGCCAAAAGGTACCATCTGCTGAATTTAAGGATATAATGCCAATTGTGGAACAGGCCAGTCAGGTGCTTGCTAAATGCTGTAGTTCCCTAACTGATGATTGCATGGAAAGTGAGGTAGGTGAAATGCTTTATCATTCACTGACATTAACAATGATGACATGTTGGGATATATTTTACCAGCCTTACCATTACAATGTACTGTATAGACGAATTTAAGGTAAATTGTCATATTTTATTCTGCCATCCTATTCAAACCATACTACTGAAAGTGATGGACACATATTTGATATATTGTATATATTTTATATAAGTTATGCTACAGTACAGTATATTGTATAATTGTGGTCAATATTTGCACAACTACTGTAGTACAGTAAAAGTTATGCTAGGTATACATTTTCTTTAAAAATCATTTTTATAAGATTATCATCATCATCATTTATTTTTTTTAAGTAAAAACATGCCTCCACTTAAGGGGACAAGCAATACTTTACAATTTATTTAAGAGCAACTAAAATTATATTTAGAAAATTAGACTGGACAGGTACAGCCAGGAAGAAATGAGTCTTACACTGTGCCCGAAGCAATTGCAAAGGCGGAATGCACCAGAGTTCTGGTCACAATGTTAAATGCTAGGAAATTATGTTATGATGAGTTAGTGATTACTATAACACTAGCCCTTTTATAACATTTCACAAATTACTAATTTACCTGAGGTGGAAAAAAAGCAGTAATCTTGATTACATGGCCAGTTGCAGAAGCGGAGGCTAAACCAGCACACATAGTATGTACAAATAGATTATGATTTATGTGAAATTGCCCCAAAAACTGTGCACCCCATCCACGGCCTCACCGTGCACCTCACCGCACTGAGCCGCATGGACCTTGTTTGTGGTCAGGCGGAATTATTATTTGTGTTGTTGCAGTTCAGTGCGTGTCCGGCGCACTGTATCTCTTTGCATATGATACTCTAGATGCTACAGTACAGTGCAGTCGCTGAAGCAGGTGTCTGATAAGAAGATAACATGTATTGTACAGTACATGTCTCTTTGTCTAATGACCTTGTACAGTATTGTACATACAGTATCTACTGTTGCAGTTTCACACTGTCTTAAAAAAACACTATGAATTTACAGAATCTCTGTCATAACTTTTGTGCATGGCATGGGACATGGCGCTAACTCCTTGCCACACAAGACCAGCTTGCAGTTATGCCTATATGCCTATATGTGTGAACAAAATACGGTAAGCGCAAAAAAAGAATGAGAGAAATAAAGGATTATATTAAACCTTTGTCTTAGTCAATTGTATCTTGGGAAAGGAGGAGGGGGAGGGATGGGGGGGAGAGGGGAGGGATGGGAATGAAAGAGAGGGAGGGCATGAATGAGATAGTTGAATACAATGATAACACTCACACAGTCACAAAACGAAGAATAACTGTACACTTACAATATAAAAATGCTCGTGCAGGCTCCCAAAAGCTTCCATCAGCATCCCGCTTTGGCTGGTTCCCGCTTCTGGGTCTGGAGTGTGGGACCGTAGACAGGCAGCTTCCGTGGGCTATGGTGGCCGATGGCAGACACACTTCCTCCACAGAACTATGCATTTCGCTTAAAGCTTCATCAGGTTCAAGGTTTTGTTAATGAACTGTTACTTTTCAAACTCTGCTATCTGTTATCACGTCGCCACACTGAGAGAGTGCAGAGAGACAACAGAGCACCATTGAACCTTAAGTGAAGCATCAAGATAGTGTGTGTTTTGCACCACCTAGAATCCAACACCTCTGAGTACAATTCACTCACATATGGCCATGTGAGTGTGCTTTATTTATATATTTATATTGTCATTCCCACGGTCCACATAATCAATTGGCACCGACCCTGATTGTCTTCTTTGCATTGAGACAACATAGGGATCCTGTATTGGCAAGAAGAACCAGAGCAGTCAACCAAGGGTTAAACAAGAGGATTCAAGCTGTATTCATATCAGTCACTCACACATGGCCGTGTGAGTGTTATCATTCTATACAACTATCACATTCATGCCCTCCCTCTCTTTCCTTCCCTCCCCTCGCCCCTCCCTTCCTCCCCCCTTACTTCCTCCCCCCTCCCTTCCTCCCCCTCCTCCTTACCCAAGATACAATTGATTAAGACGAAGGCTAAATATAATCCTTTATTTCTCTCATTATTTTTTTGCACTTACCGTATTTTGTTCACACGTACTGCATGAGGATCCAGGGAAGTTCCTTTTTTCAGTTGAGCAGCATCAAATATTGGGGCCAGTATTTTTTGCTTTTAGTTCTTTTGTTCTTTAATGCACTATCCCTTCTGTGATTTGTCTTCCATCTAAGACAACACTCTGCTATAAAGCTGAGGGATTACCCTCCACAAACCCTATTTATTTGTTCTATTACATTATTGAGGTAGCCCCCCAGTTTCTACTTAAACAGTTATGCCTATATGATATATTGCGCTATTCAATTCGGGACAGATAAAGGTGCAACTCTGTCTGAGATCTATGAGTACATCGTTGACTAGTACACATTCTACAAAGAAATACCAAACCAAAAAGGGTGGAGGAATTCTATTGGACACAACTTAATTAAGAATGATTGCTTTATTATAACATCTATGATTCCTGGATAATACCAGCTTCCTACTATTTCTATCAACCAATAGATAAACTCATGATGACATGGGATAATGAGGAAAATAGTTAATGCAATTTCTGATGAAAAAAACTAAGAAAATAATGGTATAATGTAAAAAGAGGTTTAAATAGGATTTCATACTTGTGACACACTGTGACTTCAGATATGATGTTACATCAATTATTAGGCAGAGAAAGCCATTTTTTCAATTAGTGTTAGGATCATCAAGACATTTGCCGGGCAGATCAGCTTCACGGTGCAACTGATAATGAATCCAAACATAACACATGTGGACAAAATATGGCTATTGGGGTGAACCCGGCTTCAACAGCCAATAGAAAGCTGCAACATCATTGTGAGATGATGTGGGGGGGTTCTACTTGAGACCCCATGGGCAAATATATATTTTTTGTGTGTCAAACGCCCCCCAAAAAAATCACATATCTCAGGAGCTTAAGGACCATGGACCATCTCCTGGAGACTCTCCCTTCTTTCACCCTGGGTCAGATATATGTATTAAAAATATTTATTTTACCAGGAAAAATACATTGAGTTTTACTTCTCATTTTTCAAGTACAGTATGTCCTGGGACTGCTGTGAACTGCGGTCAAAGGGGTAGATCCTCAGAAGTTCAATATTTTTTTAACGCTATAGTATCTCATTTTAACTATTCATATCTATACTGCATATCCCCAAAGTTGCTTAACCCTACATTATTCAGCTATTTTCCTTAACTTAGGAAAAAAAAGAACAAACGGCGCACAACTCATAGTGTAATCAATCCATATTATTTTAAAAAGAAGTGAAGGTGGTGATAAATGAGCGTACAGAAAAAAAATGAATTTTGGCACATGTTAGCAACTGAACGTTCAAAGAGGTTCCTCGTCCAAACGGCAGCAGGATCCAGCATCCACCGGTGATTAGGGGAACTCATCAGCCACGGACACCGTCCCAGCTGTCCGACATCGTCGTTGCTCCAGATATACGTCCCGGTTGTGTATCAGATGCACCACTCAGCCGCCGCTTGAGTTTGGTAACTTCTGGTCTCCTCACCCATGTCTGACACTGCTTGCTCAATCCGATATTGAATCCAGCTTGGAATTCCCTGCAGTCGCCAGATAGAAGTCACTCGACCCACGTCATAGAGTGATCGTCAGATGTATTTCTGGAAGGAACAGTATAGAGGCAATAGAACGCTGGCTATAGTAGCTTAATAAAGCTCAATAATGCTCACAAAATGATAGATGTGTTAACCCCATAAAAACACATCCTACGCGCTTTGTTATAGGTCCGAAACGTGTTGGTGTGTTTTGTAACTTTTTCTGATCCATTAAATAGCTTTTATTTGGGAACGTACTCCTGTCGGTTTCATTGCTGCTTTCACAGCTGGATATTAGTGCTTCGTTTTTTCCTCCCTCCATTTCGGTTTGATTGGCCAAAAATGAGCCTCAGACAGGCAGCCATTACACATGGTTTTGGGGCAGCCAGCCAGGCTTCACCTTTATTTTGTGAGGCTGGCTACCCCTATCGTGACAAGCCTCTTTGGACCAACTTTGAGAAATGTATAGTACACTATCCAATTTCTAAAAAAAAGAATGATATAGTGCCTTTTTTAATAAAACTCATGTTTCTTAAACAAGGAAGTGCAACCATTGACAGAGAGGAAAAGAATGCTAATGTAAGTTAAGATAACATTTGATAATTGTGATTCAGAATGCTTAAAAAATCATGCTGTTGAAACTGATGATCAATTATTTAACTACAGCTGTCAGTGCATATGCAACAAGTGTGCAAAAAACTGTCCTCGAAGGATAGCCGAGTTGCTGGATGTTGCAAGAAGTCACATATAGACACTCTTCATTGCCTGCATTCCTTGCCAGCTGCTGAGCCTATAAAGCTACCAAAACTTCAGTGGCCAACAAATGACCAGCTATGCAAAAAAGGCAACAACCAGGAGCATGACAAGTAAGACCAAAGGGGTATTTTTTTTTTATCATACACTCTCATTGATCTCAAGTTAATAATTTAAAAGGTTAATTTCTGGAGGGTGTCAGGCTCAGGCAAGATTACAAGAGTACTTCTTCAGTGAATGGTTGGTAGATTAATGGAATAGTCCCCAACAGAGGTGGTAAAGGATAATACAGTAATGGTATTAAAAAATATGTGGGGTTGACATAAGGTTATCATAACATAAAAGAAAGACGGGGATTAACTGTGGTCTGAGGTTTTACAGCAGATAGAAAACGGGCAGATTAGATGTCCAAGTGGTTCTTATCTGCGATCAAATTCTATGTTTGTAAGTGATATAAAACTCAGTACAAACGTGTACTGTACAGTGCCGTAAAATAAGTTATGTGTACAAACAGCCAGCGCACACCAAAAAACACCAAATAGTGAATTTGAAAAGGAGCAGTAAATAACAGCTACATTAGTGGGAAAAAATGGACGTTTTTAGACTATGAGAAATAAATGATTAAATATCACCCTAGTAGAGAGCTGCAGCTCCCAAGGAATATGTTTCCCAACATCTATGTGAGGCAAGACAGCAACAACATCAAAGCACAAGCCTCTCCACGGTTATGTAAAATACAAAAGAAAAATACATAGTGCACCTTTGCTAGTGTAAATTTGTGATCTCAAATATTTGCAATTGCCCACTCACATGGTAAAGGATAAAATCAGGTGTTTTGAAAATAATCAGGTCCTGGTGTTTAGGAACGATGTAGTGTGTTAAGCTCCCCAGGAATATGCAAATGAAAAGGAGGTAGACATACTGTAGTGCAAATAACGTTTTATAGTCAAATAAAGTACAGCAAAATATTCCATTCAAACCAACTCCACCAGTCAATTCCCTCGGGTCTCACATATTTAGGATAGACCTTGTAATACCTAATTGAAGGGGCAGAAACATTTGTCCTGAATAAGGCAACGAAGAAAAAAAAAGCTGTGTGTGCTGTGCATGTGCATAGTAAGTGAAACTTCTTTGACTTTTGTTACAGAAATTGTATTTGTGTTGGTGATGTTTTAATTAAAAATCAAACGACAATTTCATTGACAAAACGCAAAAATTTTGACTTATAATGCGCGTGCTCGGCACACATCCCCTGTATTAGCTATTTGCACTAAGTGTGTGTGTGTGTGTGTGTGTGTGTGTGTGTGTGTGTGTGTGTGTGTGTGTGTGTGTGTGTGTGTGTGTGTGTGTGTGTGTGTGTGTGTGTGTGTGTGTGTGTGTGTGTGTGTGTGTGTCAGTCAGTGTGTGTGTATATGTGTGTCAGTCAGTGTGTGTGTGTGTGTCAGTCAGTGTGTGTGTATATGTGTGTCAGTCAGTGTGTGTATGTGTGTCAGTCAGTGTGTGTATGTGTGTCAGTCAGTGTGTGTATGTGTGTCAGTCAGTGTGTGTGTGTGTGTGTGTGTGTGTGTGTGTGTGTGTGTGTGTGTGTGTGTGTGTGTGTGTGTGTGTGTGTGTGTGTGTGTGTGTGTCAGTTAGTGTGTGTGTGTGTGTGTGTGTGTGTGTGTCAGTCAGTGTGTGTATGTGTGTATGTGTGTGTGTGTGTCAGTCAGTGTGTGTATGTGTGTATGTGTGTATGTGTCAGTCAGTATGTGTGTGTGTGTGTGTGTGTGTGTGTGTATGTGTGTCAGTCAGTGTGTGTGTGTGTGTGTGTGCATGTGTGTCAGTCAGAGTGTGTGTGTGTCCTGCTGCAGCCAGCCCCCCGGCGACAAGTTAACAACCCCCCTCCCTCACCGGACCAGAGCAGGAGCTTTTCCTTCCTCCTCCTGCCCCGTCTGGTGGTGCTGCGTGATAGGGGGAGATACTCAGTGCAACTACCGGCCGGGTCATCACACTCCCCACCCACCCCCCTCTGCAATTCTGCGCACCACATGACCGGGGGGAGAGCTCCCATTGTCCGCGCATGCTAACCAGGAAGTGCCCATGTCTGCCTGGTGCTGGAGGGCAAAGTGGAGGCCTCGGCTATCACAGCCGCCATGAGCTTGCCGGCGCTGCGGGAGTGGGAAGGCCTGCATACACGGCATGGCAGCAGACATGTTGGGGGAACGGCGCCGCTGCCAGCTGCTTCTGCGCATGTGCAGAAGTCCGTAAGCGTCGCCATTAGTAGTGGGCATGCACGGCATGGCAGCGGATGTGTGGGGGGAATGGCAGCCGTTAGGCGCGGCGCCGGCCCAACCGCCACATGTGACAGCAGACGTGTGAGGGAGCGGGGGGGGGGAGCCGTGACTTCACTTCCGTTTAACATTTCGCCCCCAACTCTCCAGTTTTACCCCATCAGAATAGGTGCCACTATAGAAGTTTCACTTCAAAAACAGTGAAATGTGCAAACTACTGTATGTCTCATAACGCTTTGTTCCGCTGCGTTCGGCGACGCGCTACTCACCATCTGATGGTGTCCTCCAGAGCAGGTCCCAGTCCCTCCTCCCTGCATGGCCCACTACACGCTGTGACGCGTCAGCCGCCAGGGGATGCAAGAGAATTGTAATCCCAACCGGCGACGCATCACGTGGTGTGGCTGTGAGCCAATGAGGAGAGGAGGAGGGGAGGCTTCGGGGAGGAAAGCAGCTGCAGCACCAAGGGAGCCCCCTGCTCCCTCCCACAGGCTCTATCCTCATTCTCTGTGTCTGCAGTGTCAGCAGATGCACGGCGGGGGAGGGAACCCCTGGCAATGAGGAGAGGAGGAGGAGGGGAGGCTTCGGGGAGCGGGGAGGAGAGGGAGCAGGGAGGAGAGGGGAGCCGGGAGGCTTTGGGGAGCGGGGAGGAGAGGGGGGGGGGGAAAGCAGCTGCAGCACTAAGGGAGCCCCCTGCTCCCTCCCACAGACTCTCTCCTCACTCTGTCAGCAGATGCACGGGGGGAGGGAACCCCTGGCCCAGATAGTGTGATGGCGCCGCTCCACGACGTCATTGCCGCGCCCACCCGACCCGTTTTGGCCACGCCTCCCCGCTCCAGCTCCCGCTCCCTACAGACCGCAGATAGCGGTCAAGTGCCTCTCCACGCGCCGCCTGTCTGCAGTGCGGGTGCGTGGTCTGAGGCAGCGGGGCCTTAGCCTAAGGAGAAAAAACCTATTCCTTCCTGACTTCAATAATTTCAGATTTCTCTTTGGATCAACACCCTTCCTACAGTATGTTTAACTTATTCCTATGTATCATTCCTTTTATAAAATATGTTTCATCTTTTCTACTGTACTGTATTTGTGTTTTTCCTTGAGTTCATTCACTTCGCAAAATATTATCATTGACAAGTTTGTGATCCTTTTTATTTATGGGAGCAGTCCCTCGTTGTAAGCAAATAATCTGTATCACCAATGTAATTGGCTTCTACAGAAAAACTTAATGGGGAAGATTCATCACTAAACTCTGATAAAGTATCATACTGTAACTCAATCCCGGTTAATTCCCATTCAACGCAATGTTGAATCACCCCAAAAAAAAAACATTATTTTCTTCTTGTGCAAAAAAATGTTTCTTCTTTCTTTGGGTCTGTTTAATTTCAAACTCTGTTAATTATTGGTTTAAAAAAAATACAAGTTGACATTAAAAAAAAAGACGATTAATAACATCAGCAATTTGGCTGAAGTATCACAAGACCTTTGTGTAACACTAGCAGTCAAAAATGTTAAATAAAACAAAAGTTGGTTTGATTAGGAGGATTAATATCTGTCTTACTGTTACTGTATCTCCAGGTACTCATTTGAATTAGCAAGGAGAAATACAAAATTGCCAGAAGTGTTTGTTGATAAACTGCATGGTGCTGCTCTTGAGGTTGTGAAAGGATGCTGCAGTTCTGAAGATTCGAATGCCTGCCTGGATAAAAAGGTGTGGTGGAAACTTTGTATTATAAGCATCTTTACCACTACCATGTTATCACAAACTTGTCAGGGCTTACCACATGCACACATGAGAAAATAGGAAATTATGCATTCAGAAAATTATAAATAGTGAACTGTTGATTTTATTCCAGAAAAAATATTGAAAAGGCTAGCTATGAATATACTGTATATATACTTTTATTTCATATATCGATTTTCTCCCAATTACAGTACAGTGCATGGTATGCAGCACATAGTATTGTTTGACACAGTCCCTGCCCAGATTAGCTTACCTGTATGTTTTTGGTGCCTGAGGCACAGGGAAATAAAGTGACTTGCCCTGATTCAAACTCAGTGTTAGTTTTTTCAGAGGCAGGGCCTTTACACGCGAAGCCGCTTATTCAGCTCAATGGGCAATTATAAAATAAAACAAAAATAGCAATTTTAACAAGTCATTGTTATACATTATGGGGCATTGTAATAAGGAACATTATAAACTCTCAGCATGTGAAGTGCGGAATAAAAAAAAAAATGCACAGCACATAATCCCAATGGCAAAGTAACACTCACGATTTGTAGTTAAGTATCCAGCTCGTATTAAGTGGCACACATGGATAGGGAAAAAATATGTTGCCTTTATATCAAAGGCACAGGTCACAAAAAGCAGCAACGATTCAGGCCCACACACGGCCTTTCATCAGGTAGGTGTTCAATAAAGTGACAAAATACTGTAATGCACTTGGATTTCTTTCTAAGTAACATTTCCCTATCTTCAATGGCAATTCGTCATCGATTATCTGATATCTTACCTGACAGATAACATAATCCATTGTATTCTTGAAACATTTCATAAAAAGAATGCAGTTTGTTTACCATTTGGCTTTCTAGTTTTAAATGATCTGCATTCATTTGAACACAAAGCACTTCTATATCCACTGTTAGTTACCTGAGGGTTTTTTTGTTTTACCTCTCATCTACTTGTGACAACTGAAAATATGCCTCCATCTGCATTTACATATGTTTGTAGGTGTTTATTGATGCATACAGTACATATTCAAAGTTATTTTTCTAAACCACTTTATCAGACCACATTCATTTACATGAATATTTTAGTGAACATCTTAAACCATTATAACATTTATTTGCAGTATTGCCAACATGGCTCCATGTCATCAAAAGACCACAGGTAACCCCTTGTTTTCTAACTCTTCCCAGTACCTTATCTTTTAAAATAGTCTTGTACTGTATGTGAGTATATAACAGCAACACAGGAAACCAGAACTGGATTCTAGACTCATGTTGACACAGGGGTTGTATTTATAATGTTATTCATATATACCTCTAGTGGATAAAGCAATGCTGAACACAGTAGAATAATTAAATATGCCCCATATGAAGTAGCTAAAGAGAGCATTGAATGCACAACTTTTGGAATCGTGTATTCATAACCTCACTTAAACGACTGCCAAATTAACTTCCTTTTCAGCGCAAACTAATCTAATTTACATCATGTAATTATTCCCAAGTGAAAGATATGTGCTGTGTTTCAGAGACCACCACTACGGGAGGAAATTTCTAAATACCTAACTGAAGCTAATGAGCTATGTGGAGACTACAATAAATATCCCTTCACTGAATTCAAGGAAAGGTAAGAACTGGACAATAAACTTGCCCGCTAAATTCTTTCCCCACATCATTATTTCTTGCACTGCTTGTTGTATTAGGGATAATTGCAAAAACACCATCTTGAAAATAAATCCAAAAGGTATATACTGTAAGACTCTGGAATTGTAAAAAAGAAACATTATTATTGTTACCATGTATTCATGTCACTAACATATTCCACATCACAGATTGTTTGGATCGCGTTTTTTTTTTTAGGATTATAATAGATCAGCCAACTTTTTTTATTGTTATGCACATTTTGCAAAAATTAGCAATACCTCATTGTATCTTCACTACAGTATTACATCATTTTAGTGTAGCAAAACATTTTTAAGCAAAAGTTTCCTAATTATCAGAATACATTTTTTTATGCGAGAGAATATGTTTGCATCCTAGTAACACAAAATGAAATAATGACTCCTAAAATAGTACAGAAATGAAATTGACATAGAGAGAGAAGATGGGAGAGACAGAGGATGGGGATAGAGGGGATGGGGGAGAGAGATGGAGTATGGGGAGGAGTGAGAGGATGGGGGGTGAGAGAGAGTTACATTTACATATTTGTAACAAGGAGAGCTCAAAGAAAAAAAATGCACATGTAGGTTATAGTTACCATTTATTTAAAAATATTCCCTCAGCCGCTCTGATGGTGTGACCCGAGGCTTGCAGTCAAATTTAAGATTTAGCCCCCAACCGGTCTGTTTCATCAAGATGAAGCAGGCAGGCTCCACCCCTTACAAGAGATCTGTTACTAGGATGAGACCAGTGGAAAGGCTATGGCCCCACTGTCTGCGCTGCACACGCACCTGCCACGCTGGCGGCGCATGCAGCTCTGACCCCCGGTCTGCAGTGAGCTGCAGGGGGAAAAGATGGGGGTGGGGCATGACTGAGGTGTGGTGGGGGGCCATGATGTCACCCAGCAGGTTCGCCCTCATTAGCTGAACCACCAGGGGGCGTGGCCACCACGCTCATCGCCAGTATTGAGCACAATTTTCCTGTCTTCTGGAAAAACTGGCCACGAAGAGCGGCAGCCATCCCTTGTAGTGGGCCCAGCCCCATTGAGGGCCAGCTCTTGTCCCTGTAGTGCCCACAATAGCGGGTGCTGCAGCGGGACATGGCCTAAGGTTGTTCTCCTCGACTCAGTTCCCACCTATGGAATCTTCTTCTCCTCCCCCACATGCACCATGACCCCAGAGACAGCAGGGCCAGGGAGTTAAACAAACAGAGCAAGGTGTGCAATGTCTGTTCTGTGAGTATGCTGTTAGTAAAGCCAAATGAGGACATGAGGTCAAAAGCTATCTCAGAGCATGTGACGCTACGACACCCCAGCCATTTCCATTATGTCTGTTTAAGCAAACTTTTAGTTTAAAAAAAGGTGAAAGGTTTGCTCGTCTCTGCAGTACTTAATACATACTGTAGCTCCAATTGTGTTATCTATATAACAACCAAACTCTTTCACTAGTATTTATAATTCTTTGCTTAACTTCATGAGCTTTAATTCAAGCACAGCTGATAAAAGTAAATTATTGATGACAGTCTTTCTTCTTAAACACACTTTGATGTGTTGTAACATATTGGTGGTTATGTATTAAGCGTGGCTGTAAGGGATTTTGTCATAAAACAGATGCACAGGAATAACAAGTTACTTCCTCTCCATGGGCCACTGTGTTATTTAGTGTTTGCTTCAACTTCTTTTTCACAAACAAGAAAATAACTCTAGGGTGGAGTTTTGATGTTGTCTGTGGTACACATCTGTACATGTTATATAATATAACGAACAGAGAACAGAAACCTAGTATGGGCACTCAAAACCTAGTGGGTGGTAGATGAGGTAGTTAAAAGCAAGAAACTTTATTATCCATATTTAAAATAATGGGTATTAAAACAATTATTAAACGCTCCGATCCTATAGGTATGAACACTCAATCAAGTGTTCTGGATCAAAATATATAAACTGCAAATGAACACTCAATAGTGTCAAGCAGTATGAACAGATGGATATGGTATATAATATTAAGCTGCAAGAACGCACAACTTTTGTGCATCCTAAATGTGTCAAGTTTTTCTTGACGTAAAAGACAAATGCTAGTAGATGCAAACAATTATTAGTGCATTCATATGTACTGTATGAAGAGGTCACGCACCATATAATGAATAAGAAACATGTGGCAAATGGAGATGCAGCGGCCGTTATTCGAACATGTCACGCGTTGTATACCTCGGAATACCCATGTCATAGCGCGTCATTACCGCGTGTTGACTCGTTTTTATTTAGTGCAGAAAATTGCATTTTAGTGTTCTGTTTTTTTAAACACCTGCAAATTGACACCGTACTGTACACATTACAATTCATTCATTTCTGCCACGGAAACGCAAAGAATTGCACCCAAAGAAATCGGGATCCATGAAATTCAAACAAAGCTACTGCGTGACTGGCCGCGTGGAGTACAGCAGCGCACACGAAAACGGCTCCCTGATATGTTCAAATAACGGCCGCTGCATCTGTATAAGAGCTTAAGTAAGGAAGCAATGCACTCTTTCAATTCATTTCAATAAACAATTCTTTCTACTGAATGTAGCCCTCATGAACTTACATGTTAAACTTTAATGAACTTAAACTTACTTTAACTTAAACTTAAATTAATTATTTGTCCCTATTTGGCCTCAATTACATTACATTGATTGAAGGTTTCCCTGTCATTGCTACAATTTATAGTGTGCGTGTAGTAATTACTGTACCCTTATATTCACATTGCACACCCCTATTAAAACAATATTATTGTATTAATAGTACACTATAAATTATTCGATAATAACAACTTAGAAGGTACATAGAGATCGCGGGTTAGCAAAATTAATACAATTACTTACTCAGTATATTCCTCTTAATTCCTGTCTCATTTTCCGGCAGTGGGAGACCCTACTTTCAATTGGATCAAATATGTAATTCATACTGTAGGTACAGCACAACATTTATTGTGGAAGAATATTAGAGTGTAGAATTTACAGTAGGTTCTCAGTGAAAGAGAGTCTTCTAGCAGCAAAGAGGTTAAAAATTATTTGAGAGGTTATGGGGTGTGAGATTTGTCTTATTTTAAACAGAGATACTGTATTTGTAAATGATAACGCATCTGCATAATGATGTTTTGCTTCTTAGGATTTAGTATCATAAAGAGACAGCACAAGCATATACAATTGGACATAGACTTAAGGTTATACAGATATAATCAAAGTCGCTGTCCCCAGCGCCGCTGTCATAGAAGCAAAAGTCCAAGGCGCCAGTGACTGCCACGATTGCACTGCGGGGGTCCATGCTTGCAAATGGGACCCCCGCAGTGTTAATCCTCTGGTGCGTGACCGCAGGTAGCAGCAGCACCGGAGACAGTAAGCTTAGCTACATTTTGTAACATACAGTATGAGACATGATTACAGCTGGTCTGCAGAACATATACTAATGAGTGAAATCATTTTGTTTGTTGCCGCAGGCTAAGCAAGGTTCTCAGCAGGAGAGCCCCGAAGCTAGCACCAACCAAGCTGGATGAATTAGTGGAGCAGCAAGCCAGTTTAGCATCAACATGTTGTATAACAAATGCTCCTCCAGTTTACTGCAAAGAGAAGGTAAGTGGATGGCACTATTGTAACACGGTTTAGAAAATAACACACATACAGTACATTTGCAGACATAGTTTATACACGACGCAAAGTACCAACTACTGTAATATGGTTTTTTTCTGCTTCATGGAAAATGCAAAAAAAAAGTAGCGTAAAGTGATGGTAAAACACTATCTAAACTATGGATTCCATGTCCATTTATTATTTTTCAAAGCTTGTTTGTGAATTAATAGAATTTCCTGATTTTCACATATATGACCAGGGAAATCTTGTTGGTACCTGTATGGTAAACACAAATCTTGTTAATTAATAGGAATTAAATTTTTTGTACTACTATGAAACTGTTGACATTTTAAATTGAGCTTGCTGTAGATACAGTATTAGAAGAACAAATCAGCTTTATTTCAAATGCTTAGAAAGGCAGTACAATGAATTTAGCATACAGTACTAGTTCATGAAGCAGATGAGATAGATACAATGTCCACTAATCAACCAACATGGGCATATTCTGGTAGCTGCGAGTTGTGCAAAGAGCCCTTTCCGATTGGATTTGCAGGTTTTGGTATTCTGTAAGCCTTTCTCGCATGTCCAAACCATGCAGAAAATGCTTCTTTTTTTTAGAAGCGGTTTAATTCCAATTGTGTAATAGTGATCAATGACCAAAAATAATGAATTACCAAAAAGGCTTAAACTTACATTTTTTAAACATGCAAATAGCTCCTTAAGAACGATACTGACCTGTGAGGACCCTTGCGATAAAGAGTGGTCCTGGTGTCGGGCCACAACCTATTCTGGGCAGCAGCCCAAATTGAACTCTTTCCCTCTCTCCCACCTGCTTCAAGTACAAGCCAGGTAGATTGACTATTAAACCGTGTGGTTTGTCACTTTTTATAGACGCGGTTTAAACAATGCGATGTGTAATACACAATACAGATTTTTGTTTCGTTTTAATCCGCTATTTATGACCATATAAGCAGTACAGTTTTGCAAGAACAATCTCGCAGCTATTAGAATACGCCCATAAGAATCTTCCTTGTCTTCTTTATAACTTGCTGGTACTGTAGTAATATACTTTTGAGCCTACTATTTTCCTTCTTTGCATGCAAAACCAGAACCAAATTGTCAATGTAAAATTAGTTTTTTTTAACATGGTATACTTTAACTCTCTTTTATTTTTACTGACACAAGATATTTGCCCAATCGAATATCACATTTACATATGTTTCATCTTAGAGATAATTATAAATATTCTGTGAAACACTCTAAAAACATTCCAGTTGTTTCTATAAATAATGAATGTTCAGATATGTTTGTAAATCTATAGTTTAAGGATCCGTCTGAAGATGTAACTCCAAAGACTTTTGTAGCATAAAGTACTAACAACCTTTTAATTGTTTTGTGTATTTTACCTCCATCATTGAATATAAGTTGGGAATTCATACTTTAGTTTTATTTGATCCTGAATAAATTATCTTTCCTGTACGGCAATTTTCAAAATCATGTAGCTACAGTATGTCTACAGAAAATGTCCTTCTGATGGTTGAGTTTCCAATTGGCATTATTACAGTTTAATATATAAACCCCTTTCAGTAGTGCACCATGCGAACCACAAACATAGAATGCTGCGGTGATGCTAGATGTGATGCTGGACTACAAGCTTTTACGTTAACACACGAGAATGGTTAAAATGCCATAGAGTATTTAAAGTTGCCTGCAAGAGATTTTTTGTTTTGTTTTTTTTAACCTCCAATCTGAAGGCTGAAGATAATCAGACACTTCCGTGCACTTGGAGATAGATTTAAACTTGTTAAGGCCTTTAAGCCACTTCAATTCAAGTCCTTTGTGGACTAAGGCCTAGGACATAGTAAAATCAGCGTCGCTGAGGCGGGCTGAGAAGCGCTGAACAGATGCACAAAGCCCCTGCATCTGTAATCAGCGCGGCTATAGCTTCTCCCTCTGCATGCTTGCTGATGCGTGCGGATGCTGAGAAAATCAGAAGAGACAGGCAGGTTTGAAATTTTGTCGCTTGGGGGAGCGGAGGAGCGGTCACGTGACTGTGTGTGTGTGTGTGTGTGTGTGTGTGTGTGTGTGTGTGTGTGTGTGTGTGTGTGTGTGTGTGTGTGTGTGTGTGTGTGTGTATATTTATCAAAGTTGCACAATGTTAATAAATAATTTATTCTCACATGTCTTTTTTTTTAATTTTTAAAATATTATATAATATACACACACACAGGTTCCCAGTGACACACAAACACACAGACCACTTCAAAGTGACACACACACACACACACACACACTGATAGCTACCAAGTGACACACACACACACACACAGTGATACCCGCCTCCCAAGCGCGCTTGCTGTCTCCTCTGCCAGGACAGCAAAAAGCTCCTGGTAGAGCGAGCGGCAGCAAGCAACAGCGAGCAGCAGCACAAAAGTGTTTACTATGTCCCAGGCCTAAGAGAGAACGATGTTGTAGTATTTATGTCCCAGCTGTAAAAGACTAAGGCCGTGCTTATAGTGCCGGCGACAGCGACGCAACGTCTCGTCAAAACAAATGTATTGACGCTGTCGCATGCACTTATAGTAGGTGCGATGCGACGGCTTGGTCACGATCGCTTTAAGTCACTTCAATTTGATTTTTCCAGCAACCGCAGCGTGACGTCAGCGTCACCGTCGCTATAAGCGCGGCCTAAGGGTATGAATTTGATCGGGCCTTTTGGAGAGACAGCTCCACAAGGGTTTATGCTGAGCATGTACAATGCTACATTTGTACATGAATTACTGTAGCTAAATTTTATGGAGCACATCATTCACATTTAGCCTATACCACTGGTTGTTCATTGAATGTTTTGTTCTGATACATTGTGATATAAAGTAAGCACATTATCACTCTAAACTAGTGTAGCCCTGGTTCCTATCGAACGCAGGCCACTACCTATTGCTGTATAACCTGCAGGCTCACAGGGCCTAAGCCTCTGCCACGGAGAGCCTAGGGTGCTCACAATACTTATGACTTGGTGCAGCACCTCCACCTGCGACAGCTTCCGCCCTAGGGGAAGTGGGTCTTCGCAGGAACTTATGTACATGAACACAGACAGCGATATACCTTAACCAATATACGTTTACTTGTAGCAACCAACAGCGTAATTAACAGGTGTCCCTCCTTAGAGGAGACACTACTACCAGCGTCCAGCTGAACGCTCACTCTCCCTTCACCGGGTGCTCCCATCCCGTGTCCAGTTCCCGCGTGGAATACATTCCCCCACCCCCAAGTGAGTCAGTGGATGTATGTGTGTGACTGCGCAGCCACCATGTCCCGGAGTGAAAATGGTACCGTTGTTGCACTTGACGTTTACCTGCCGGGCACTCCTGTACCCGGTTCTGTAACTATCTTCACAAAGGATCAGCGTGAGCGTAGATGACGTCACCCGTAGGTGTCCGGGGCGATCCCACCCAGACACGCTGCGACTTAGTAGCGGGACCTGATGTCAGGCCTCCCGCTGATTTAGAACTTTCCCGGTAGCGATCGTATCACAGAAGGGGATCCGGAACCTGACTATGGCCAGTCCCTAGCTCAGCAGCACTCTACTGGGGCACAGGGCCTAACTGGGTCTGGGGCATACGGCCTAGGTAGGGGCGGCCTGCCTCCCTACACCGGAGCTCCTTCTCCTTCCTCCGACAGCTAGCTCTGACTCCTCATGCGCCCCACTACTTCCTTTCCTCCCTCTTCTCGTACCTCATTGGTTCTGCCATGTCAGGGGGGCCCGTGGGGGCTGCTGGGACCCGTAGTCCCCTAACTCCCCTCCTCCCCTAGCTCTTCTCCTTCGCGGGCTTTGTTACCCTGCCCTGCGCATGTGCAACCTCATGCCGGACCAGGTCTGCGCCGGCGCCACCCTAAACATGGCGGCTCCCTTAACGCGGAACCCCCGTTATTGGAGCGTTCCCTAGGTGCGACATCCCACCCCACAAAACAATTGGGGGAGAAAACGGGGTCCCGGCTACACTAGGATACAGGCTTAATTGTAGGTAAAACAATTTGCTTGCTTATACCATCTGAAAAGGACGTAAAGAACAACTGCATCAGCCACATTGTGCTTGTTTATGTAATACGCTTTAAACATGCATTTCTGTGGATTTGTTCACTATATCCTCTCCAATCCAATTAATCTTCTTCTGTTTATGTCTCTCACTGTTCTTTCTTCCTGTGTTTTTAATCAGTACAGTATGTCACTATTTTTTTTACGTCTTGTTCATTTTGACTTTCTCCATGCATAAGTACTGGCCTCCACTATGGGTCAAAGTCCAGAAGTTAATTTTAAGTGTCATTTGTTATTATTCACATTTTTTTTTATTTACAGATAAATAAAGGAATGGGAAGCACATGTACTCAGGAACCATGTCTTCTGCAATAGGTATTTGCCTACAAATGATATGATGTATGTGCTAATTCCCATTCAGGTTTAATATGCAATATTTTAATGCTATCTGGCAAACAGATCAGTTTCCAATTACAGAAAGTTAAATAACAAATGTCTTATATTTGACAAACATCCTAAATTACATAGTAAATATTACCCACTGACTGTATTGCTCTACCCATTTTAGCTGAATACCTATATCCCCCAATATTTTATAGCATATAAAGTAGAAAGGGGGTGATATTATTTTTGCCCATCACAGTAAAATCAATTAAATATAACAACTCTAATAATGTTCTTAAATATGTTTTTTTAGAAGAAATGTAAATTGTTAATGCTTTGCAATAATAGCTGAATGTATCACTTATTATAGAGTTTAGTGAATAGAAGTGTTTTCCATGAAAATATACATTTTAAATACGGGGCTAGAATTTCCAAATCTAATTAATATTGGTTTATGGATTTTGATAACTGCATATTGCTGATCTTTTCCCTGCAAAGGGAAAAAGAATGATAAAACTAATAGTGTACAATATGTAAAAAGGAAAAGAAAACATAAGCTCTGGTACAGAAACTGCTCAACATATTGTACCAGTACATGTTAATGGTAATTAAATATGTGCATTGGTATTTTGACTTTTTAACCCATTGCAATAAACCACAGAATGTGTTGATACCTTATAAATAAATTATGATAATAATATTAATTATTTTGCGCTGTGTTGGAATGAAGTGAGGTAAATTTGGGGGTCTTTAAAATACACATTAAAAAACTGAGAGAGACACAGTACAGCTATAGCCAAGGTTCTTACTCCCGCTGGCAGGGGGACATACAGTACACCAGTGGGAGAGCATTATTTTGAATCAGCCACATGCAAGCCGGGGCCAGGGCCAACACGTTATTTTACCTGTGTGAGCGTGCCAGCGGGTGCAACAACTTCGGCTACATCTGTGCACGTAAAGAGAGAGAGAGGCACCATAGATAGACACAGACATAGAATTGAAAGATACATTCAGTGACAGAAAAGGTGCTGAAAGAGTTAGAGATGGAATGGAGCCAAGAGAATCTTAGTACACAGGGCTGCATACAGATTTCCTGGGTCCAGGACTAGAGCTTCTCCTGGGTCCCCTCCTCCCTGGTCCTGGCACCCCTCCCCTCCCCACCCCCATGTCAGTGGCCTGGAAACCCCTCCCCTCTCACACCTGTATTTCTCTCACTCTTCTCCCCACAATTCCTCATTCATTCTCCCCCTTCCTCTCGTATACCCCTGCTCTTCACCCCCCCACCCCCAGGCCCCTGACTCAATCCCTATCCACACACTCATTTCCCCCTCCTCCCCTGGCCACACGCACAATTCCCCCCAATACCCATACAATTCCTCCTCCCACACTGCCCACACAACACCCCCACCCCCCAATACACATACAATACTCCCTCCCAATTAAAAACTACCCCCGTCCAAATACAGACACCACATCTTCCCCAAATCCAGACACACCACACCCCCTCAGATACAGTCACCACTACACCACCCTGAGATGCAGACACTACACCCCCCCAACTGCAACCCCCCCCCAGATACAAACACCAGTACTGCCCCCGCAGATACAAACACCACAACCCCCAAATGCTATTTTCACAACCCCACAAATACAATTCCCGCTCCACAAATACACTTACCACTCCGCCACAAATACACTTACCCACCCAAATACACTTGCCACCACTCTAAATAGAAGCAAAAAAGTAGAACACAGCCAAACAGGAGCAAGGAGAGGATCCAATAATGCGAAATTCCTTTATTGGAGTAAACAAAGCATGGAGGTTACCTCCTACGCAGTTCGAATAAGAAGTTATTTGTCAAGGAGACAGAGAACTTTCCGTTCAAAATGCGTAGGAGGTTCCCTTCATGCTTTGTTTACTCCAATAAAGGAATTTTGCATTATTCGATCCTCTCCTTGCTCCTGTTTGGCTGTGCTCTACTTTTTTGCTTCTATCTGGATTCTGTCAACAGAAGCAGCACGTCTACCTTGACCAAGGAGGTGATTGTGAGTACCATATTTCTATGCTATTTGGACATTCTCAATGAAACCCCCAGTTTTCAGGGATTATTGGTCAAGCTAATTGCTTTATGGATACACTCATTCTTCATGTCAAATATTGATGCACCTATACCTACAGTATGGTTCTGGACCTAAATTATCATTACCAGCCTTGTACTTGAGCACACTTACCACGTCTCCAAATACACTTACCACCCCCCTAATACACTAACCACCCCACAAATACACTTACCACCACCACCACCCCCCAAAAATACACCTACCACCACCCCCTCTCCAAATACATTTATCACTTACCTCTGGTTGCCTCCTTTCCCAAGTTCCAGCTGCCTCGTCACATGATAGGCCTCACTCTCCCGCCGGTGTGTGCCAGAAGCTGAGCCTGACTTCAGGATGCACCCAGGCTGAAGAGAGACAGAGGCCTGGTGTGGAAAGTGGACCCAGCAGCTCAGGGAAGCCTGGAGCTGAGGCCCGGTGGCAGCGACCAGTGTCCCAGCAGCTGGGCCCGGCCTCTGTTTGCTGCTGCTGGGCCCTGGCTCTCCTCAGCTGCTGCATTGTCTCTTGTCCAACCGAAGCATGCTGGAAGCTGAAAGTACACAGAGTCAGGCTCAGCATTCAAGTTGGAGAGAGAGAGAGGCCTGGCATGGGACGAGGCAGCAGCAGCTAGGGAGAGCCGGGACCCAGCAAAGAAAACCAGAGGCCCGGCTGCCCAGCAGCTGGTCGCAGAATTTGGCCCTGCCTCTGGCCAGGCCCACCTTCAAGCACCGGATGGCCAGGCCCCCTGCAGCTACCTGCCTGGTGCACTTGGCCCTGACAGTACAAGGTGGAATGTTTTTTTATTTGCATCAATTTGCACTGGCAGTAAGTGTATGAAACATGTTACTTGAGTTTCTAGCATCTGACACTGTTTTTTTGATCAAAGTTACCTCACATACGGAGGCTTTAACTTACTCAATAACAACCTGCATCATGTATAAACACACATTTTTATACATACGTATGATAAAATTTCAGAGTTCCAAAAAAACTCACACCAATGAAAGTGGAGCATATTTTGTTACAAATAACCTTGATACATTGATGTTAATGGGAACAAGCAACTGAGAGGACTAGTACTAAAATGTAATTGAAAATAATTGAAGCACTAAAGTAGTACAATCCATCACAAAATGGGCGTAATATGTACTAAGATTTCATACATATAACAAATAATGTTGATGAATTCCTAAAGTACGTGATTAAATTAAAACAAAAAGATGTGTATTTTCTGTTGATGATAACTTGTATTACTAAATATCAATAATTAATTTAATATTTATAATAGCTATACTGTAAGAATATATTTTGTTAACCTATATTCAGGTAGTGAGACATCTATACTGTCAAATTCATTATTGAGTTGATACATACTGTAGTAACTTAATTCGGCCCTATCACTGAGAACAAATGAAAATAAAAATGCCTTTTGACACAGCTGGCACAAATGTAAAATTTGAGCTTAGTATATAGGAACAAACACAAACACAATTGAAATTGAGTTTCATAATATTGCCAAAACAGCTGTTTGCAATGCATTGCTCGTAGGGCTCTCAGTCTCTTGGTATCAAATGTTAGGTACAATATATAATATCCATTTCACAGAGAAATAGAAATACAAAAAAATTTTAAGATTGGCCAATTGTGAGAGATTATAAAATAGATTTTAAGTGATAGAGGGCACATCAGAGGTGGAGGGGCTTGTTTGGGGGAATAGTGTTGAAACATTAGAGCTAATATGTAATTGAGAACTGAAAGGAAATCTGAAGGTAATAGATTACAAGAGTGGCGCAGAAGATAAATGCCTAATAATACTACAAAATGCTTGCTAAGTCTTACAGTATCTCTCATACAGTATTTAGGGCGCTATTACTAAGTACTAACATGCCTTAGGTGTTCGTTAATATGATCAATGGTCCGTTAATTTGACCTTTCTGGGCACCAAATATTCCCTCACATTGGATTGTGCATCTGTCACTTTTTCATAGCCAATTACACCCCTCAGGATTGATCACTGATTCTGTTTTTAGCATCTTCAGTATTGGATGTACCCGAAACATAAGACTTATCAGTAGATTATTCAATAATGAACTGCATACATCTCTTTAATTATATAGCAGAATAAAATGTAATGCATATACAGTATTTTTAACAATAAGGGCAGTCCAACAGTACCTGCAGAACAAGGTGAAGGGTATATGAGGTATGCTCTTACATTAGAATTAATTTGTTGCACATCACTAAATAAAACATAGCATTTACTAAATGAAAACATGTATTGCTATAAGTAAATCTAAACAGTAATTAAAAAAATCTAGGGTGGTAGGGTAAAGTGATAATGCCAAGAAGCACAATTGCTTAATAAACCTTAATAGGTATATAGCCATACCACAATATAGGGCTAATGAGCTTTGAGTATGTATATAGTTGTGGGTAGTGGAGGCTTAGCATTCATATATTAGATCAGTTAAACCCATATACTGTATGAGAAGATCCTAGAATGCCTCAAGTAGCACTCTCAAATTATAATATAACAAAGAGAGTGTCACAGCCTCTGGTAGTGATTGACTCAGCAACTGAGACACATATGGAAAACAAAGCTCTCTTGTGGGAGGGAAGCATACAAGTGCGCCGACGAGTATTCTAAAACTTGCCTTAAACTTGCCTTGGAATATCTGGGGCTATCACCAACAAGATCCGGGTACATGCTGGGTACATGCTGCAAACATTTCAGTGACATTTCTGCAGAGACTAATGGCCCATCGTATTAACACAGGAGGGGTCCCTGGCAGTCCCATTCAGTTGGAATGGGACTGCCAGGAACCCCCGCTTTTAATCTGATGGGCCATTAGTCTGTCTGCAGAAATGTAAAGGAAATGTTGCAGCATGTACCCAGGATGTACCAAGTGGGTAACCGGTGCATCAAAGCATAAGAGTCCCAATGATATTGTGATAATTCTTCCGTAGGGAACACTCCAAAATGATGGTGAGCAATGATAACATACCCTAATAGGGCAAGGGACTAGTACCTAGTGCTAACCAGCACAATGAACAGTACAAAGATTGTCCCAACCATGATAACTAGGCATAGTATGTAAGAAAAAACTCACTTTTAAATCCAGAGGAGTAGTCCCATCAGGTATCCTGAACAGCGTGCAATCCACCAAGCAGGGGAAGAAGAACAGGTAAAAAAAGGCAGTGCACTGTCTGTAATAAATGGAGGAGGCTAATGGTAGCAAAAACAACCTTTTTGATAAAGGACGCACGGCCCGAAACGCGTAGGTGAGCGTTTTCTGGATGACCCAGGGGTGATGTTTGATCCTTTTATTCATTAAATGGTTGTTTTTGCTACCATTAGCCTCCTCCATTTATTACAGGCAGTGCACTGCCTTTTTTTACCTGTTGTACCCAGGATGTACCTGGGTCTTGTTGGTGATTGCTCCAGATTTGTTTTAGAATACTCATCTGTACTACAGTACGTGGGGCACATAGCATTGCGCTATATGTAGCAGACACGGATACGGGTTTGCAGTAGGGATATCTTGGGGGTGTTTCTCTGAACAGTAGGGTCTAGCAAGAGAGATATCTGAGATAGCAAGTGCACCGTGTAGCTCCTGATTCTGATATAGTAGTTAGCATTTGCCACTTAGTTTGGCACTGTAGCATTGCTGTCTTTTGACTCCAGCAGCCACGTGGTTCTGCCTTCATTCAGCCATTGGTTGGTAAGCTGTTTTATAAAAAAAAAAAAAGGTTGTGTGTGCCAATCACGCACATTTTAAGTGAAACTTCTTTGTCTTTGGTCACTGTTTTGTCACAGATATTATATTTGTGATGGTGATATTTTTAATTAAAATTCAAAACACAATCTCAGTGTCAAAATGCAAAGAGGTTTGACTTACTGTAGAACGCGCGTGCTCGGCACGCACCTCTGTTTAAGCTATTTGCACTTCTACTGCACCGACACACTTTATTCGAGCAAATGCCCAGTATGTACCTGGCAGATACCTGGAATGCACCGCTCCTCACCTCTGACAAGCCCCGTTGCGTTTGCCTTCCCAGCCTGGGTTCATGCCTGGCTGACGGGCGGCTGATCTGTTAAATGATAATGATTAGGATTTAATAGGCTGCAATGCTTAGCGTGTCTACCAGATGGCATAAATTCATGAATTGTAATGCAGTATATATATATATACTGTGCAGTATTGCAGCCAGCGGGAATAAAATGCTTCAATCCCTGACTGAAAAATACCTCAATGCACTCGGGCAGAAAACAGTCACAAACCTCAATACACCCGGGTATACCCGAATTCGTGGGACTAGCCGAGCTCGAATAAAGTGTGTCGCCAGTGTATAGTTATACTAACTGTGTGTGTGTGCGTGTGTGTGTGTGTGTGTGTGTGTGTGTGTGTGTGTGTGTGTGTGTGTGTGTGTGTGTGTGTGTGTGTGTGTGTGTGTGTGTGTGTGTGTGTGTGTGTGTGTGTGTGTGTGTGTGTGTCTCTGTGCATGTATGTGTGTGTGTGTGTCTCTGTGCATGTATGTGTGTGTGTGTGTGCATCTCTGTGTCTATGTACGTTTGTGTGTGTGTGCATCTCTGTGTCTATGTACGTTTGTGTGTGTGTTTGTGTATGTGTTTGTGTGTGTGCGCGTGCGCATGCGTGTCTCTGTGTGTGTGGCTCTGGTGCCTCTGCCTCCCAAGTATGGCTGTTGTTGCTCCTGCACATGAGCGGTGCGCTAGGCCTTCGGCCAGTGGGCATGTGTGTCGAGCCCGGCCACCACTGCGCATGTGCGTCGAGCCCGGCCACCACTGCGCATGTGCGTCGAGCCCGGCCACCACTGCGCATGTGCGCCGAGCCCGGCCACCATTGCTCATGTGTGCTGAGCTTGACCGCCACCACGCATGTGCGCCAAGCCCGGCCGCCACAGCACATGTGCGCCAAGCCCGGCATGGTGTTTTTTTGCACATGCGCAAGCGCCATGGCAATGCACGATGGATATAAGCGTGATGGCAATGCGCGATGGTGCGCGCCTATTAGTACCATGACATCACTCGCATTACGGTTTTTCGCTACAAGGCAAGGATTTTTTTCCCATTAAAAACTGTAGTTTCATTTCAAAATACACAGACTTCACTGGGGAATCCACTGCTACTATATTGTAAGCAGTGTGATACTTCTGTTACCATATGTGTCTCAGTTGCTGAGTCAATCACTATCAGTGACTGTGACACTCTCTTTGTTATATTATAATTTGAAAGTATTACTAGAGGATCTTTTCATTTGTGGGTTTAACTGATCTAAAATTTAAATGCTAAGCCTCCACTGCCCATAGCTATATACATACTCACGGTTCATTAGCCCTATATTGTGATATTGCTACAGTATATAACTATTAAGGTTTATTAAACAATTGTGCTTCGTAGCATTACCATTTTACCCTACCATCCTATATTTTTTCATTACTGTTCAGATTTACTTACAGCGATACATGTTTTAATTGTATTTAGTATAAACGCTATGTATTATTTCGCGGTGTGCAACAAGTGATTTATCTGTAAGAGCATACTGTGCCTCATATACCCTTCCCCTTGTTCTGTAGTTATTCACTAATTCAAAGTCTTGCACCCACTGTGATCATTTTAACATATATAATCCATCCTGGGCAATTAGGTGCTAAATTAGTTGAACATCAACTACCCCTCCCCCTTTTTTCAGTCAATAGTATAGAAGGGCTAAAATGTTAATTTAAAAATATGTTTTACAAATACATGTACTATTTACACTGAATATTTTCTGTGGCATTTTATTTGTTTTGTAAATAATGATTGTAATTCTTTCTGTTTCTTTTAAGGCACAACAAGCAAAAAAAAAACTTAATGCCTGAAGTAAAAAGAAGAGATTTTGTAACAAACCTGAAGACGTGATAATTAAATTCTTTCCATCTTCCTTTGCAACAATTTATATGTGCCTGGGGATGTCTTTACAATGAAGATAAAATATTATTGAAAATACAGTATTACTTCTGAAATATTTTTCTTTATTGCTACAGTATTTTATGGGCTTCATAAAGGCACTGCATCAATACGAGTAAATAGCCAGTTTTACCCTTTGTGTGCTGGAAAAAACTGCCAGGAGCACCATTCCAAGGTTAATACAAGGGAATCACACTCAGGGGGCAAGACAAACCTTTGTCAAAAAGCAATAACTACGCCACTCATACCCCATTCTGTGCATTCCTTCCTATCTTCTATAAAACTTCTGTAACTCTTCTCTTCTTTTCCCACGCATATTTTTCTTCTTTCCTGGGCCTAGTATATGTGGAATGAGTATAATTGTCCTGTGTTAGCAGTTGTTTCAGACTAGCATTTTGTCTCCTGCAAGAACATTGCAAAGATAACACCATAATAGAATTTACATTGCTGTTTTCCCCCCACATCCTGAATAAAGTTTAGTTCAAACTATCCTTTACATCCTTGGAACATTAACCCATACCTTGCTAGTTCACACACCTAATTTCAGGCAAACACAGTCTCTATTCTTATCCACAATCCTCTTACGGTAGAGGGCAGGTGTATCAGGTCCAAGGTTATCATATTTAAGTTAATGAACAGCGACCGCTGTATTATAAAAGAGGCTCTACAAATGCAGTGGTCGTTAATCGAACACTTCACACGGTGTATACCTCAGAATACCCGTGTCATAGCGCGTGATTTCTTCCAACCGTACCGCCTTAAGACGCGAGTGCAGGCGAGTGCAGAAAATGGCATTTTAGTGTTCTGGTTTTTAAACACCTGAAATTGACACAGTAGCACAGTACTGTACACATTACAATTCATTCATTTCATTGCATTTAATTGCACACAAAGAAACAGAATCCATGAAATTCAACCAAAGCAACCGCGATAAACGCAGGTGCCTGGGGCGATTGGCAGCGTTCATGCTGCGTGAAATACAGCAGAGCACACGAAAATGGCTCTGTGATTTGTTCGAATAACAGCCGCTGCATGTGTACTGTATATGCTTTCTTTCAATAATTTCTAACATTAGGAACTGCAATTTCTCTGTTTAGCACATTCACTATGGGTAAAATGGCAACACATATTTTCACAATTTGAACTAGATGAACAGTTTTTCTAGCTTTTGGAGCATCAGTGTCTGAGCAAGAATACTAGTATCAATGGTACACTCAGCTATAGTAAGTAAACTGAAAAGCTAATCATACTGTATAGTTACGTTGAAAAGGGATGACAGATTTTCTGCCCACAATAATATCAAAACATTGAGATCCAGCCTGTTTGAAGTTCTGCTTCATTGCAAATATGTGTTTTATTAACAGTGTAATTCTTCTATTCAGGAAATATATATATATATAAAGATAAACAGACTAAATATGTAGAGGTAACCAGGCTGGATATACAGTAAATACAGTAATTAATTTTTTTTTAAAACAAGGTTTTATTCTGAATGTATAAAGAAATAAAAATTATGGTAACCAAATGTAAAAAGCAATATGACCACAAGAGCCACCTTGTGTGTGCAATAGAATGAAAATGTCACTGTACATTCAATTTTGAAAACATACACATTTAACAACAGCAACATTTTTGTCTTTCCCTTTCCATAAGGTACCACAAGGATATGTAGCAGAAATAAACTCATAGTTCAAAAGAATGGCACTTTTGTTAAGCCCCTTCTTCTATTTCATAAGTTGCTCCTCTTTTCTATTGTATTTAAAGCCATTTATGAAATAATTTTAACATTAAACAGCAATTCAGCCACTGAAAATAAACAAATGTCAAGCTTGCATAACCTTTTTGACTGATTTCTGATAAATATACATTTGGTGATAAAGTATATCTGTTCAGTAAAACTCTATTCCCATTAAAAGTGCTTTGTCTAACTTTTCTTTCCTTTCCATATATGCGCATAGACAGGAGTGGGCATAGTGTACGTTAAGCCTTTATTTCTTCAAGTACTGTATTCAAGTACTGTATAGACAAAGGGACTCAATGTCATATTTTCTACTTTTTTACTATATTAATCAGAGTAGGCGCATAGAGACATACATTATTATACTTTGAGAATTTTTCTTAAATAAAAACTTTGTAACTGCAACAAAGCTAGGCGTAACATAAGCAACAGGATTTCTGTTCAATATTAATGCCTCACTAATTTCCTACATTGTTAAAATAATTGCCTAATACCTCACGTTATGCATGAATCATTCATGTGTTCCTCCCCTTAGTGTCTATGCTTAGGGATAAACTTGGCATGACGTAGGTACCAGGATGTCTGCTCAACACTAATGCTTCACTGATTGCATACATTGTTAAAAGCACATTGTTAAAATCTAGAACGATTATCTCGCTGATCAACCGGACTTTTGTTAACCAACAGTCAAATATGATAAAGATGTTCACACCCCATTAGTGGTCGATACTTCCCTGCTGCTCCTGAAACTTGTATCTGGTAAGTGGAAACAAAAATTGTTTAGTGTAAAATGCACAGATTATTTATACTATAATTACATTCCTCTGTCCATTCCAAAGCGTTCAATTACCATTGGTAACACATTATTTATATGATTTATGTAATTCTTGTAAGTTTCTATACTTAGATACTCATCCCAGTAATGAAAGATCACCTTCTCAAGCTCTTCTTTGTTTGCCGGCTTCATATATTTCCACAGATGATGTTTCATTGCATACCACATCAATTCATTTTGGTTCAAATCGGTGGATCTGCAAATATAGAGACAAATACAGTAGTGTTTTTATCAAGAATAAATCAAGCACACACAACAACACAGTACAGCACAGGTGATAGCATACTACTGCTCTAAACAGTTACAGTATTTTGTACAAATATAACCAAAAGCTGGCACTCCATTACTTGCAAAGTCTTAAAGGAGTATGCTCACCCTCTGTTGATCCAGGCATCACAATGCTAGATCTAAAGCAGTTTTAAAGGAAGCACTCTGGATCAAAAGTGTAAAAAAGCTTACTATGTTTAATCCATTTGCAATGCAGGTACATACTGTGATGTTTCATGGCCCAAACCATTTTCTCAGAGTCTACCCTTGTGGAAAGAGCTTGGTGCCCTTAAACTTCACTCTATGATTGTACCTGCCCTGCAAATGGATTAAACAGTGTAAGCTTTATTACACTTTTGATTCATGTGTGCTTTCTTCAAAACTGCTTTGACAGTTACAGTACTTACACTGCCAGTGTTCTGAGCCAGTTAATTCCACTGTCCTTAATAAAGGCAGCAGATGCACTGTGTTTTGGGCTATTATATTGGACGAACCAGTGAATATATGGGAAGAAATCTGAAATATATGCTACTATCTGGGAGATAATGGCCTCCTGGAAGAACACTTTATCCATGATTCCAAGATAAAAAACAATTATAACACTGATATACAGTACAGGGACAGGGATGTGGCACATTCAGATACACTTTTAGTGCGATATTGGATGTGTAGCTATTCACAAAGCTCCGACAACAGGGCAATATCGCACTTAAACTGCTTTTTACTGAGCTATAACACTCTGGCTATAACAAGCCGTGCAGTAGCTGAGAAAATACCCAAACTCACATTTTCTGCCAGCAACTGCTATTCACTAAACTCCGATATGCAAATCGTACTATAAAAACTTGCATTCTTTTCTCGCCCACTTAAGGGTGGCAAGATCAGATTTACAATAAGCATAACAAGGAGTTTCTTTTACTTTTACTGCATAGGATTGATACTGGGGGTCCCTGAGGGTCCCAGTGGGTCTCCGCAAGGGTCTTCGGCGTATGCAGGTGGCCCCGGGAGCCTCCGGAGCCGACCCGCATGTTAATTTCAGCTCTGGAGACCCCTGGAATTTATCCTATGCAGTAAAAATAAAATTGCAGCCAGTTTCATTACCTTAGAGGCAAACCACTAAATGTTTTACTTGCTTTGCAACGGGTAGTGCAATCTCCTCTTCCCTGTCACTAGCGTGACCACCTGTGTCTTGCTCAAAACCATTCATTTCCAGAACCTCAACCTTGATTGAGTTCTCATCAACTCTGTGTACCCCATGGCATCTCTCCTTTGTAGTCGGCAGACTTGTAGGCTTGGGCCTCTCTTACTCAATGCATAAATGTATTCAGATGGAAGCACCACTGCATAACCAGTGATGCCTTTCTCAGGGTGTGATAGCAGATACATTTCTGTCTCATGCTTGTAAGAGAGTGAATTTTTATCTCGGCTCATTTCATAGTAAGGAACCTGTTTCGTACCATGTGGGCCTGGTAGAATGGGTGGAGTGTAATTGCACATTGCTTCCAATGTTCATACTTCTTCCTTTGTTACTGCATCCTCCAAACTGGCTGAAGAACGCAGGCTGCTTTATTATGACGATTAAGCCGACAAGTTTTCATCCCCCAGTAGGCAGCATGTATGACGATGGTTGTGGAGCACTTGCGCAGATAACATTCTCTCCATTCTTCTTTGGATAAGAGCTTTGTAGTATGTCTGAATAATTATGGTAGAATGCTTCTCTTCTTTTGCAGCAAGTTTAGTTCATGTCAGGATCCATGATCACGCCGCATGCGGCATACTCAGCACTCACCTCAACCCATGATCGGGCCCCTTGCTCCTTCCATCACTCCTGACGCTCTCCCTACTAGTCCTGGGACTATCCACAAGGCTAGGAGCATGCATGCATCCTGTGTGGATATAAGTACTGTCCCCTCCGGTCCCACATCCAGACTGCCCACACGGCAACATAATCAGTGCGCAGCACGCACACACAGCACTCAGTCAGCGCATGCATGAGCCGCGTCATCTCTCCATCACACCTGTCTCCTGCATCCCATCGGCCTATCACGGTCTCGCCTCCAGATGTGCCTCCTCCCGTCTTGTCCTTATTGGTCCCAGTATTCCTTATATGCTCAGCCGGCCCATTGGTTCATTGGCTGAGCATAAATCTTCCTATGTGTGACGTGTTCGCTTCTTTTTTGCCTCCACAGTCTTGTTTTGCTCCTTGTTCCTTGCTCCTGACTTGGCTACTGGTCCAGACTCCACTCTTCTGTTATCCTGACCTTGGCTACCAATGACAACCCACACTTCTCCATCCCGACCTCTGCAAAGTACCTCAATGATCTGCTCCTCTCCAATACTGACCTCGGCAAAGTACTATGACGATCAACTCCTCTCCAATCCACTCCTCTCCAATAGGCTAAGTACCTCCTACGATCTGCTACTCTCCAACCCCGACAAGTATTACTGGCCATCCAGACCTCTCCTACCCTGACCCGGCTACCTCAACCAATCAACACTCCAAATGTGCCCACGCGGCTGTGGGTTGGTGTTATATCAAATTCCCACCTCGGTCTCGCCATCACGCTGTAACGCTCGGCCTGCCCACAAGCCAGACGAGACCCCGGGACTGAGGTGGAAAGGAGTAATACCACACACCTAACAGTAAACGGGGGCAAGGCCGGAGTGTGGAAGTAGCGTAGATGGTCCGGGTAACAAAAATAGAAATAATACCGTATTTGACAGCTCCGGCAAAGAAGGGTAAAGTTCGTAAGCCAATGGTCATGGATTGGAGAGAGCAGCATAGTCGATTGTCCGTGAGCCATGTCCAGGGGTTGTAGAAATCTGCAGTGTAGAAAGTCCAAAGCGAAGTCCAAAGGGTTCCAGAGAGCAGCGTAGTAGAGTCCAAAGCAAAAGGTCAAATCCAGGGAGTTCAGCAGAATTTCCAGGGACAGGAACAGACACTGTAAGACAAGAGAGGCCAGACAACAGCAGACAGCACCAAGGTACAGAAGCTATGCAGAGCAAAGAGGAAATGGTGAAGGGGGACTAAATAGGGGGCTGGGACCAATCAGGGAAGGGGAGTGACAGAGGAGCGGCCCGAAGAAGGACCTGATAGGAGAGCAGAGTGTGAGAGCTTGGGACCAATCAGAGTGAAGGGAGGGACAGCGGAGCGGCCCGAGTAAGACCCAGCTAGGAGAGAATTACCAGAGGCTTTGGGAGTGGTCTGAGCAAGGGGAGGAGCGGAGGGACAGACAAGGGAAGGAACAGAAAGGGAAAGAGGACCTGGGAGGCGTAGCTGATGGGGCAGGGGCGTGCAAGGTATGTGCGCCACATCAGAGGAGGCAGAGAGTGGGAGAGATGTACCGGAGGATTTGGGAGTAGTCTGAGCAAGGGGAGGAGCAGAGGGATGGACAGGGGGAGGGTCAGGTGGAGAAGAGGGACCTGGGAGGCGGAGTTGACGGAGCAGGGGCAGAGACACGCAAGGTGCGTGCGCCGCATCAGAGGAGGCGGAGTCTGACGCCCGGTGCCAATTAATGGCAGCCTGGGTCTGCGTGCGCCTGTAGGGGTGACGCGCGCGACCAGGATGTGCGGGGGCAGCCGCCAGTGGCGAGGGATGCCGCCTGGGAGCCCAGACGGCCTGTAAAAAAGGTAAGGAGGCGCTGGAAGCGGATATACCCGCCGCGCTGATCCTTACAGTACCCCCCCTGGAGGGTCGGACTCCGGACGAATCAACCAAGGTTTAAGGGGAAATTTTTGATGAAAGTTTAAGTAGCGATGGAGCATGAACATCCGCATGTGAAACCCAAGAACGATCCTGAGATCCGTATCCCTTCCAGTGGACCAAAAATTGGAGTTTGCCCCTGGAGATGCGCGATTCAATGATAGACTGGATCTCAAACTCCTGTTGTCCAGGTACAATGGAGGGAGGAGGCCGAAGAGAGGGATGAGCGAACCGTTTGTCTTGGATAAATGGTTTCAAGAGAGAAACATGGAAGATGGGTGAAATCTTCTTAGAGGGAGGCAGTCAAAGTTGATAGGCCACAGGATTAATTTGTCTCAGAATAGAGCCCTGCTTGTTTTTTCTGCCTTAGCACGGATTTTTGAAGAACTGCTTGAATCTTCTTCCATGACTCCTGTAAGGAAGATACCCTCTCATCTGCTGCCGGAACTCCGGACCTGGAAGGACACATGGGAAGACGAGTAGGGTGAAATCCGTAGTTTACAAAAAATGGTGATTCTTGAGTAGACTCATTTTTGAGAGAGTTGATTGCGAATTCTGCCCAAGGAAGTAACTCAGCCCAATTATCCTGAGAGTCCGAAGAAAAATAACGCAAATACTGTACAAGGGACTGGTTCATACGTTCAGTCTGCCCATTCGTTTGGGGGTGGTAGCCTGAGGAAAAAAGAAGGGTAATGCCCAACCACTGGGAAAATGCACGCCAGAATTTAGAAACAAATTGAGTACCCCGATCTGAGACAATGGACCACGGGACACCATGAATGCGGACAATTTCCTTTACAAAAATGTCGGCCAAAGTACTGGAATTGGGTAGACCCTAGAGGGGGAAAAATTACAAGAATGGTAGTCATACCATCAGACGGGGAAGATCGACGATGAAGATCATAGAAATGTGACTCCAAGGACGGTCCGGAACCGGGAGAGGTTGTTGAAGACCGGAAGGTTTTTGACGGACAGACTTATTTTGAGCACAGACTTGGCACGAAGAGTTGAAGGCTCTGATGTCCTTTGACATGTTGGGCCACCAGATGGGTCGAGGAATCAAATCATTGGTCATCTTAAACCCGGGATGGCCAGCAGATCTGGAGGAATGGCCCCATTCCAAAATTTTGAGATGAAAACGTGGAGCTGCGTAAAGACGACGATCGGGGACTTCCAGCCCTCCAGGGACCTGTGTTTGAGATTCCAGAATCTTATCTAAAATGTCAAAGGAAGCGGCAGAGATAAACAATTGGGGGGGAAGAATATTCTCTGGGATATCTTGTGATTTTTCCTCAGTGATAAACTGGTGGGACAATGCATCCGCCTTGAAATTCTTTGTCCCAGGAATATAAGAGATGGTGAAGTTAAACCTTGAAAAGAACAGCGCCCAACGAGCTTGACGAGGGCCAAGGCGACGAGCACCTTCAATGTAAGAAAGATTTTTGTGGTCCGTCAGGATCGAAATGGGTTCCTTGGTTCCTTCCAGGAGATGTCTCCACTCTTGTAAAGCCATCTTGATGTCTAATAATTCCCTATTCCCCATGTCGTAATTTCTTTCTGCAGAAGAATTTTTTTAGAAAAAAACCCACAGGGGTGTCATTTGTCTTCGGGGGTGGTCCTTTGAGAAAGAACCGCGCCAGCTCCTACGTCGGAAGCGTCAACTTCCAAAGTAAAGGGGAGGGTGGGGACGGGATGTCGCAGAATAGGAGTCGAGACAAAGGCTTTTTCTAGAGATTGGCAGAGTGGCCTCCAAGGGCCATGAGGACGTGTGGTCCTTCAGGATCGAAATGGGTTCCTTGGTTCCTTCCAGGAGATGTCTCCACTCTTGTAAAGCCATCTTGATGTCTAATAATTCACTATTCCCCATGTCGTAATTTCTTTCTGCAGAAGAATTTTTTTTAGAAAAAAACCCACAGGGGTGTCATTTGTCTTCGGGGGTGGTCCTTTGAGAAAGAACCGCGCCAGCTACTACGTCGGAAGTGTCAACTTCCAAAATAAAGGGGACGGTGGGGACGGGATGTCGCAGAATAGGAGCCGAGACAAAGGCTTTTTTGTAGAGATTGGCCGAGTGGCCTCCAAGGGCCATGAGGACGGATCAGCCCTTTTCTTGGTAAGGGCCGTAATGGGTGCCACCAAGGTAGAAAAGCCAGCAATAAATTTCCTGTAATAGTTTGCGAAGCCGAGGAAGCTCTGAATCGCTTTTAAGGAGTTAGGTTGAGGCCATTCTAGTACGGAATTGAGCTTCTCTGGATCAATGGTGAAGCTTTGATCTGAGACAATGTATCCCAGTAGAGGATTGGTGAAAGACACACTTCTCCATCTTGGCATAGAGCTTGTTGGCCCGTAAGCGAGAGAGCACCATCTTGGTATGACGAATGTGTTCTTCGAGTGTTTTTGTAAAAATAAGGATATCATCCAATTACATAATCACACAAGAGTTCAATAGATTCATAAAGTCTTGGAAGACTGCAGGGGCATTGCACAACCCGAACGGCATCACCAGGTACTCATAAGGACCGCTGCGTGTGTTGAACTCGGTCTTCCACTCGTCTCCACTGCGGATGCGAATCAGGTTGTATGCTCCTCGTAGGTCAAGTTTGGAGAAAATGGTTGCGCCTTGCAGCCTATCGAAGAGTTCTGGAATAAGAGGCAAAGGGTAGCGATTTTTGATGGTAATTTTGTTTAGGCCACGGAAATTGATGCACGGGCAAAGCGTCCCATCCTTCTTCTTTACAAAAAAGAATCCTGCTCCAGCGGGAGAACTAGATTTCCAAATGAAGCCCTTTAAAAGATTTTCAGAGATATACTCGGACATGGCCTCAGTCTCAGGTAACGATAACGGATAAGACCTACAGTAGCTTTGGGAAATGGGGCACCCGGAATTAAGTCACTCGGGCAGTCGAAAGGGCGATGAGGGGGAAGCTCCTTCCTGAAGACCTTACTGAAGACATCCAGGAACTCCGAATAGACGTCCGGAAGGGTTTCGTCCTGTGGGGACGAGGTCTCCAGGACGGCCAGTACCTCAGCCGGCGGAGCAGACACTTTTACCTAGGAGGATCTCCATAGAACCGGAACTTCAGCAGTCCAATTGATAATGGGATTGTGTAATTGCAGCCATGGTAGGCCCAGGATGATGTGAACCGAAGGAGAGTGTATGTCATCAAAGGAAATAATTTCACAATGTCCATCATTCATGGAAATTTCTAGGGGTAGAGTCTCCAAGGTAATAAAAGCTGACTGCAGTGGTCGACCATCAATAGACTCTAATCTGACCGGAAAGGCCTTCACCCGGAGTGGAATGTTATGCAGGGTAGCAAACGCCTGATTTATAAAATTCCCTCCGGAACCGGAATCAAGGAAGGCCTGAGCAGGGGTCTGGATGTTGGCGTGCTTAAGGAGGACTGATAATAGAAGACGTTTAGGAAGACGCTGTGAGGGAGAGGGGGAAGCAGAGATGGTACCCAGTGAGATTTCCCCATACCTCACTGGGAGTTGGCATTTCCCAGCCTCAAAGGACAACGTGGCAGGATGTGCTCAGGAGAAGCACAATAGAAGCACAGTCCCTCATTTCCCCGACATAGTCGCTCCGTAGAAGGAAGGTGATGAGTGCCAAGTTGCACGGGTTCCGGAGCTTCCAATGCGGGCAGTACAGGGAGAGGAGATATGGAATTAGAAATCAAAGAAATAGCAGTACGAGGACGTTGCCGTTCAGCCCGCCTCTCCAGAAGTCTTTGATCCACCCGAACGCACAAAGCGATTAAAGCCTCTAGTGAGGATGGCCTCTCACGAGCCGCCAACTCGTCCTTTAAGGTTTCCGAAAGCCCCTGCCAGAAGGCGGCGGATAGAGCCCCATCGTTCCAATCAGTCTCTTCTGCGATAGTCCGGAACTCCAGAGCGTAACGTGCCACTGATATCCGACCATGCGAAATATGGAACAAGGAGGATGCCACCATATCACTGCGTCCTGGGGTGTCAAAGACTAAACGAAATTCTCTTTTGAAATTAGAAAAGTTGTAAGTGTCTTTAGGTTTCAACTCCCAGATTGGTGAAGCCCAGGCCAGGGCATCCCCGGTGAGAAGGGAATACACATAAACTACCTTAGGATGATCCGTGGGAAGCGAGAAGGTGACTGTTCGAATTGTATCTCGCACTGGTTTAAGAAACAGCGGCATGCAAGCGGGTCCCCTGCATATTTACTAGACGTAGGAATCCGCAATTCCGAGGACCCTGTTCCTTCACAGGGTACTATGGAAGAGGAAGTGGGAACATTGCCCTGGGGCATCTGAAGAGAGAGGGTATTAACTTGCTGGTTAAGAGAAGAGACTTAGTTATCCAAAAAGTTAAAGTGTTTGGAAATGGTGGTTAAGGTATCTTACACCTCAGGGGGGCCAAGGTCTGTTGTGCTCTGCATAATGTAATGCTCGGCCTGCCCACAAGCCAGATGAGACCCCGGGACTGAGATGGAAAGGAGTAATACCACACACCTAACTGTAAACCGGGGCAAGGACTGTGTGGAAGTAGCGTAGATGGTCCGGGTAACAAAAATAGAAATGATACCGTACTTGACAGCTCCGGCGAAGAAGGGTAAAGTTCGTAAGCCAATGGTCATGGATTGGAGAGAGCAGCGTAGTTGAGTGTCCTTAAGCCTGGGTCGTGGAGTGGAGAGAGCAGTGTAGTCGATTGTCCGTGAGCCGTGTCCAGGGTTTGTAGAAATCTGCAGCGTAGAAAGTCCAAAGCGAAGTCCAAAGGGTTCCAGAGAGCAGCGTAGTAGAGTCCAAAGCAAAAGGTCAAATCCAGGGAGGTCAGCAGAATTTCCAGGGACAGGAACAGACACTGTAAGACAAGAGAGACCAGGCAACAGCAGACAGCACCAAGGTACAGAAGCTATGCAGAGCAAAGAGGAAATGGTGAAGGGGGACTAAATAGGGGGCTGGGACCAATCAGGGGAAGGGGAGTGACAGAGGAGCGACCCGAGTAAGACCCAGATAGGAGAGAATTACCAGAGGCTGTGGGAGTGATCTGAGCAAGGGGAGGAGCGGAGGGACGGACAAGGGAAGGAACAGAAAGGGAAAGAGGACCTGGGAGGCGTAGCTGATGGGGCAGGGGCGTGCAAGGTATGTGCGCCACATCAGAGGAGGCGGAGAGTGGGAGAGACGTACCAGAGAATTTGGGAGCAGTCTGAGCAAGGGGAGGAGCAGAGGGACAGACAGGGGGAGGGTCAGGTGGAGAAGAGGGACCTGGGAGGCGGAGCTGACGGAGCAGGGGCAGAAACACGCAAGGTGCGTGCGCCGCGTCAGAGGAGGCGGAGTCTGACGCCCGGCGCCAACTAATGGCGGCCTGGGTCCGCGCGCGCCCGTAGGGATGAAGAGCGTGACCGGGATGTGCGGGGGCAGCCGCCAGTGGCGAGGGACGCTGCCGGGAAGCCCGGACGGCCTGTAAAAAAGGTAAGGAGGCGCTGGAAGCGGGTATACCCACAGCGCAGGTCCTTACACACGCCTTGATTGTGGTGAGCACTTTGTTACTGTTCATCAGCGAGAGAATGTTTCTTGAGCACATACTGCAGTTCTCCACTCAGTGCCTCCACCTCTTCCTTGTTTTTGCTCTTTGTTTCATCAATGCATCCTTCATTATATTTTGGAGCTCTTGCAAATTTCTTTGCCAGGGTCGCAGCTGCTTTCCTTTTCTATGCTTCTTTCACTTGGGCATACTGACTGTTGGGGATTGAGCAGCGTTTCCGTTTTCTAGTTCTTGTTCCAGTCTCTGGACCTTCTCCTGCTTCCTCTCATAGTGAGTAACCTGGCCTCTATATTCAGCCTCCAAAGATGCCATGATGATGCTGATGCTCAGTATGGCCTTCAGCTCCTCATGCTGCCCTGCAGGGACACACTAGGTACTCAGATGTTCCAGAAGTAGCACCTGTACTTTGTTAGCAGCCTGCAGATTTTTTTCCTTCAGCATTCACTACTTTTCCTTGGCATTCACCTGTTTCTCCTTTGCCTCCTGTAGATGCGTATGCTGAACTTGCAGATGGCTCTACAGTATGTAATCTGCTTGTCTGCATTGCTCCAGTACTTCCTGTACTTCTATATTTTCTTGTTCAAATACTTTCTTCATTTTTTCTACCTTGTGAAGCTTTTCATTTCTTTCACTGGCCTGCTCAGTCAAATCTGAAACTTCTTCTTTTATACTTCTATTCTCTCTTTTTACAGTATCTAAATTAATCAGGGTCTTTTCATTTGCATCCTTCAATTTACAGACCCCAGACTTCTTGGCATGAGAGTTCCAGCTCTTTGATGAGATTGTGAACATCTCTCTGAAAGAAGTCATAATACTGCTTCCAGTCAGCAACCATTTTGTCAGGCTTTCTCTGCTTCTCGTCCATGGCAGTAACAGTGGCCTTTACCTTCTCCCAACTTGCCTTCACATTCTCTAACTCACTCTGCATGAGATGCTTTATCTTCTCCATAGATACACACTTAGCGATCGCTGTGGACAAACACTTCTGTAGCTCGGTCTTGGCTTCTTTCTCTTTATCAAATCGTTCACAGAGGAGACAACAGTCATGCCTTGCAGTGCCTTTTCAGTTTGGCTCAAGAAATCATTATTCTTTACTTCCTGGTCCACTTCCCTGGTATTCTGTGTTGAGTGGTTCTTATAAAAAAAGATAGATGCACCTTCTGGGTACACAACTTCAGCATTGGACCCTCTGCTACCTCAGGGTCTCTGCTGTGGCTCCAGCCCAGCCCCTGCTTCTGAGAAGCCTTGGGATATTCCACCATTCTCTTGATGAATCTGCCAGTCAATCTGGGCTGCAGTACATTTCGGCTCCTTTCTACTACACAACTTTCTGAAATCTCAGGACCATATTTAAATATTTCTGCAACTTCCAATGGAAGTTAAGAACTTATTTTCTTTTTCTTCCCCTTTACCTTGGAAAACACTGATGCATTAGTGGTACTGAGCACCCACTCTTTTAAAAACTGCTACATCTTTCTTGCTTCCACAGCACGTTGCTTGTTGCTTCAGTTGCTTCGATCGCTAGAACAAATATTCCTGTTGCTGCTGATGCTGCTCTTTTCCCAGGGTCACAAAAGAGTAATCATTATTGTTTGCTGCAAAGGCACACAACATCTTATCTTGCATTAAACAAGTAATGAATGGAAGGGAAGTAAAACTAATTATGCCTCTTTATAAAGCATTAGTAAGACCACACCTTCAACATGCAGACAATTTTGGGCACCACTCATTAACTCCTTAGAAAATACATTTTGGAACAAGAGAAAGTGCAGAGAATAGCCACCAAATTAATAAAGGACATGGATACTCTGATTTATGAGGAGAGGCTAGCTAAATTAGATTTATTTACATTTGAAAAAAGAGGTGTTTAAGAGGGGATATTATTACTATATACAAATATATTCAGGGACACAACAAGGAGCATTCAAAAGAACTATTCATTGACACAGGGTCATTCCATAAGGTTGGAGTAAAGGAGATTTCACCAGCAACAAATGAAAATATTATTTACAGTAAGGGCAGTTAATATGCGAAATTTGTTACGCATGGGGACTGTGATGGAAAATACAATAGATATGTTCAAAAAAAGGTTGGGCATCTTTTTAGAAAGCACACGGGACCCCTATAAGCTCATATTGAACCTCCAAAATAACCACAACATATATATATATATGCGTATAAGTGTCAAAGAAGAGTGCTACTGAGCATGGCAATATATATTTAAAACCAGAGACAGAACATAAAACACAGACAGAGCTCAGTACACATCCAATGACACCTATACACGGTACAGTGCCTAAATATATATATATATATATATATATATATATATATATATATAGATATCTTTTGAATAAAATGGTCTTTTAGTTTAACTCTTTGGCCAAAGTGTTGTAAGCCCTTGAGCCCCTACACGGCAGACCACATCTCAAGGGTACCTAACACTAATATAAATTCTTAATAACCTGTGCATTACCAAGAAGAATGATTTATAATAAATCTATCAAAATGAGTCGCATAGTTCTAAGTCTGATTGAAGCTCTTATTAACCTGTACAATATCAGGAAAAGCACTCTGTATTAGAGTTGTCGCAATCAACCTGTAAGCAAGTTCCCCTGAGAGTGGGAAATGCAATGGAGTAAGCTTTTAACCATTTAAAAGTGGGAGGGGTGAGCTTCAAACTAGGGAGGAGGAGCCACCCTCCAAATCAGCCATGACCAGGTGAACAAGAATTGTAAAACATATAGGACACCTACAAGCTCATATTGAACCCCCAAAATAACCACAACATAACCTGATCAGTGACATTATATATTTCATACACACCGTCACATTAAGAAACAAATCATAAAAGTAAAGCCTGCTCCATTATAGGAGACTGACTAAACATTTTTCCAGCCCTTTCTAACTGGTTGCTGCCAGCTAAGCTGGTTACCAGCTTTAAATAACATATTCATGTACTGTACAGCAAAATAAAATTGAGTCTTATCTGTTTGATCGGGACAGCATCCCAAGAGATTCTGTGCAATCCGGATACTGCAGCACTTGAAGGGGGCGTCCTCCCCGAACTGGATGCAGGGGAGCGGCGATACCCCCAACCTCCAGGCTCTAGGAGAGAGATTGAAGCAGAAAACCTAGCTTCCATAAATACCTGTTCCTTAATTAGGAGAGCAGGTGAGGGGAATTAGAACAATTATAAACTTTGGCCTGGATTTTCCATCCACCAGCCTCTGTAAATGTGAAGCTGTGTAATGGATCCCTTTACACTATTTCTGCACTTTCTGACCTAAATTGGGCAGAAAGCTGCCTAATAGCCTGGGACTGTCACATATCTTCCTCCTCAGCTTACAACTACTGGGGTGAGCAGCCATGGATATATACCAGAGTGCCTTATCTAAAACACTTTTGCTAACTCCCCAAAATTAAGCATTCTCTGAAAATGAATGTGACCCTTTTTCCTAAGACTTTCATTTGAGCCGGTGCGGCAATTACGGACATTTCGTCATAATATTATTATTATTATAATATTATTATATTCTATTATATTATATAATATTATAGACTATTCTTAGCTACCATATTTTGTGCCTTTTTAATAGGGAACCAATTTCAAAATACTTTTCTAGCAATCTAATTTTTCTTTTTCAATATGTTTCTGTTAAAGTAAATAAAAACACAAGTCTGAGGTTATATTTTGCAGAATGACAGATAAGTTTATTGCTTGTGCGGTGCACACGCAGAGGAGAGTTTCAAAATAAAACTCTCCCAAAGACATGGTAGCATACAGGCATTATTTATTCACAAAATACTAAACCCACGCCCCCTCTACAAGGTTGCGTGTCGTCACTACGTAAGCGTAAAAGGTAAACAAACTATGCACACGAACACATCGAGTTAATAATATTATTATGGGATGCATATTAGAAATGATTCAGCAATATTCCTTATACAAGCCGCTGACTTTTACTCTACATACAGAAAACATTGCCCCCCCCTCGGACAGTGCCTATCTGTCTCGTATTTTCATAACATTGGCACTGTGCTCTTCTTCTCAAGGTTTTGTCAGTTAGCTGCTTGGTTTATTCTCACTTGAAAGTTGAAAGCAAAAACCTCATTCAAAAACGTCCATCTCATAATCCTTTCACTCAGACAAAACCTAAGATGGATGCTGACTTAAAATGGTTGCATAGATCCCAGTGCTGTTATGTCAGACCTCCCCCTTACTTCATATTCTCACTTTGTCACTCCCTCCTTTTTTATTCTTAAAACATAGCTTTTGAGAATTAAGTTTGTGATGATAGTCCAGGGATAACTCAGAGGACAAGGGCGCGTGCCCTTCACTGTCATAGTCTCGTAAGGCGCTGCGGCCAATATGTCTTTTGATGAATAACTGTGATCGGCATCTTCTTTCTTCAAGGGACTGCTGTTTCTGGCATCTGTAAAGAGTGGCATCAGATTGGGGAGGGGGTCGCAGCCCTGTGGATCATACCTTTGCAACACGTGACACACACATATAACAAGTAACACTCCCACACATCCAAGCATTCAAAAGTTTTTGCTCCAAGTGATCTAAGCCATTCACCTAACCCCAAGGGTGATAATCTGTCACTTCCCTTTGTAAACCTCTTTTGAATCTCTTGTATTTCATTTAGTTCATGCTGCACATTGCTACACTGATCTGGAATAAAAACACAACATTGTTCTTTAATCAAAACACATACCCCTCCTTTTAAAGCTAAAACATAGTCTAAAGCAATTCTGTTTTGTAAGGCCATAAAACTAATCTGAACCTGTTCTTGGTTTAATGAAATTAAAAACTGCAAAATTAAGGCCACATCCTTCCTGTAAATTGTTTTCTGACTAAACATACATTTTTACACAGGTTTCATTGGTTGATGGAGACACTTGACCCATAAATTGATTCTTGTTCCTAGTGTGTGATACACCCTTTAAAGAGGTTCCCTTAAAAAAATTGGAAAAATACAGAAATTATACACATAATACTAAAAACTTATTTTATGCAAGCAACCTTTCTTTGGATATGCAGTTGCTAGATAAAAGAAATTGCATCTATCATCATATATTTTCAGAATCATCACAACATTCTATTACTGAGAATTGAGGGGGTTTGGTATCTGTGGAAGCGAATGCATGATCCTCACCCTGCACGCATTGTATACATCATTCACTCAGAATATCAGAACAGACAATGTCTGCGATGGTCAACATGGCTGACTTCTGATCCTTTCCTTGTGGCCGACACACGCTCCTGGGTGACCCCCTCCTTTTGGTGGAGGTGCAACACACTTCTGGATCAAAGTTTTGCTGCACATGACACATACATAGAGTGATGAGTACTGCCAAAACACATACAAGAGCTTTCACAAGCCACGCTTCCAGGAAACCAATCCTCCCATCCTCCCAAGGCTCAATTGTACATACACCTTAAATTTCTAACTTAACACACTCTAAAGAATAAAAATATTGAGTCTCTGAAAAAATGAAATGTTCTGATAAAACCGGGCCTTAGCCTGGTGTCTTATTTTCCTCATTGGTTAACGGTTAGAGTTTTGACTCGGCAAGACGTTAACTTGCTGCGGCTGTGCTTTAGGTGACTTTGGTCTTTGGTGGCGCTGGAACGTTTGGTGGAGCTGGAACGAGCTTTACGTGCTGTGGGTCCAGGAAAATGACTCTGCCGCTTTAATTGCTGTATTGGTGGTTACTTTAGGCCTTTTCACCTGGGATGAAAAGCATGCTTGCGCAGGAAATATGTGACTATTAACCCCATCTCGAGTAGGTGCACTTTCAACTTTTCCTAGAGAGACTCAAAAAATGTATTAGTTGCATACAACTTATTGTTTTATTACCAATAACATGGTCCTTAATTCGTTCCTTTGGACTGCTGATAGTCATAAGTCATCCTATATGTGTCTCATAGGGAGATAATTTATACCTAGGACTAAATTCTTGTATCAATGTGTTTACTCCTGTCTTAGCATCCACATATAGACAGAGGTATTCCCTATTAATGTTCCTCAAATTAAAACTAAGTAGCCACTGTTAACCTGACTTTGATACAATCTAAGTTCCTGAAACTTTGGGGCCTCATCCCTTGCCTAACCACTTGCTTCCATAATTAATTCTATCCTGTCTGCAGGCCATATCCCTAAGACCTGAGAAACTGCCAGAGTTTGTCCCAATCTTCAAAAGTGGGGACAAAAAACACTGTCTCAAACTACAGGCCAATCTCTCTTCTCCCAATACTATCCACTGTCATGGAAAAAATATTCCCTCCCAATTAAGACATTATTTTACCCATACAAATTTCCCTAGCCAATCCCTATCTGGCTTTTACCCCAAACACTCCACTGTAACTATTCTGTTAAAAAATTGAATTGCCTTCTACATAATGCATACCTTATTCACTTATGTAACTGCTTTTGCAACTATGTATCCCCTGTATTTAACCCTATACACACGACACACCCACAAATGAGAGGTGACTCCCAAATTCATCCCTTCCTGGCAAACCCATTCTAGATTACACAGCAATTTTTGACAATAACCACTGCTTACGGACACCTTTGGAAAAAATAAATGGTTAATTCGTTATAACATACATCACATTCAGTTAATAGACAAATGATTTTGTATAAGACTTCACACTAATGTCTTGCTTTATATAATCTCTTTGCACAGTGCTGAGCACACGGTCAGCTTTATAATTCTAAAGACACTCTGCATATTCATCTGACTAAAGAAAAAATATTTTCTATAAGACTTGTTTCCGGGCAAAGAGCCATTTTGTTTCTGGGCGTTTCGCCAATTGACCCTGAAAAGATAAGATAACGGTACACCACGGCTTCTTCCTGAAAAATAATAATTATTGGATTGGAACTTTCGCTTAAAGTTTAAATACATGGAGCTTTATCCAGAGCCCTAAGAACTACATGTTTTATGGCCTCTCAAAGATTAACCAACGGGCTTTTATATAGCTGAGGTTTATATAACTTCTTAACACACAAATAACTTCACACGCTCATGCTATTTCCCTACACTCAGTTCTTTTTAATGCCTTCTGTTTTAACTTTCATAGTTTCACTGACTTCATTCAATACAAATGTATGCTATCCTGTTGCAATTCTGTCTTTTCTCACGCTACACACACCTATTTCTCTCCATTAATCAACACTCACAAGTCTAACCCTCACTAACTCTTCCTTCATCTCACCTCAGGACTTTTGCTGACTATTTTAAGAAAGAGGTTGAATCCATACACCAGAACATTCCCTCTTTTTCCTCCTATCCTACTTTGCTTCCTACTCTCTTCCTGCTTTCCTTGACTCTTTTTCCACTGTCTCAAAAGAGAATGTCACCATCACTGTGGATCTCCTCTCTCCCTCTAATCTGCTACATTTCCATTCTCCTTAAAACATGTAATAGTTATACCATGACTCAAAAATAGCAAGCTTGACCTGACCTGTCTTTCTAACTACTGAACTTGTCTTATATTCTGTTGCTTGCTCCATTTTCTCAACACCCATTCTCTCCTTAACCCTCTACAATCTGACTTCTGCACTGCTCCCTCCATGGAGACAATTGTCACTAAAATAACTGATGACCTATATGCTGCCCAAGACAGAGGTTATTACACTCTGCTCCTATTACTCCACCTCTCTGAAGCATTTGCCTCTGTGGACCACACTCTTCTCTTTTCTCTGTACACACTCTCTCTAGGTGACCTAATAACATCTCTTGGGTTTAAATATCACCACTATGCTGACAACACCCTCATTTACTTTTCAACCCTTGACCTTACACCTGCCATACAAACCTAAGTTTCTGAATGTCCTTCTGTTATCTCATCCTGGAAGATCCTCTTTTGCCTTAAACTTAACATGGCAAAAACAAAGTTCCTCATACTTCCTCCCAAACCTGACCCTATTATCTCCTTCCACATTACTCTTGAATCTTCCATCCAGTAGCTCAAGCACGCTGCTTAGGGGTCATTCCCTCAACTCCTCTCTCATATTCTCCTCTTTCATTCAAAACATTTCTATAACTGTCGCTTTTTCCTCCACAATATCACAAAGATACACCTGTTCCTCTGTTGCTCAACTATTAAAAACTCTGATACAGACCCTCATTCTCTCCCCTCTTGATTACTGTAATCCCCTGCTATCCCAGCTTCCTGACTTTCACCTGTCTTCCCTACTATCTATCCCAAATGCTGCTGCGAGAATCACTCTACTTTTTAAACTCTGATTCTGCGTTTCCCCTCCTGAAATTCCTCTCCTGGCTTCTAATCAAATCCTACTGTTTCTGTACACTTTCCCTGCCTACCAATTAGATTGTAAGCTCCTCAGAGCAGGGACTTCTCTTCCTTAATGTTACTTTTATGTCTGGATCACTTATTCCATGACCTCTTACCTTTACCATTTGCTACCTATATGATTACGACGTGCACCACTTCTGTGAAGCGCTGTGCATATTTATGGCGTTATATACATGAAAACATACAATACAATATATACTTCAAACAATGCTTATGAGCTTTTAACCGCATTTTTGAACAAAAAATATTCCCAACATCTTAATCCTCTAGAAATAAAATTGAAATGTGTTTTTACTGGTTACATACAATACAGAACACACACAATACAAAAAACTTCTCTCACACACAGCCAAACAACATCACAAAAATAACAAGCAAATATAAGAAAAACATTTCTCCCCTATTACCCCACAATTTCACCCTGCAACTATATTAATAAAAGTTCCCTTCTCTTTCTTTATTCTCATAAATAACCTGAATTTAAAACTACTCTGATGCTCCGGAGCTTTTTGAGTTAACTTTCGTATCTTAGCACATTCCTCGCGCTGGAGAAAAAGTGGGGGCACGCTCTGTGCTGCTGCGATTTTGATTCTCTTTCTTGCAGACATTTGATTTCATTGTGAGCAAAAAATATTCATGTTTTCGTACATACTTGCAAGTTTTTGGATGGTGATTTGTGCACACAGGTGATACTTAGCATGGTTTATCTTTCACACAGGTAATTATTCAGGAAAAATTCATTAGGGTATCAAATCCATCTAACCACTCTCCATTAAGGGCGCAACAATTTTACTTGCCAGCACCGAAACTTGAGTTTATATCAGGAAATGATTTATAACCACTTATTGCATGTGGGGAAATGGAAGGAAAAGCTGATAAGTTCATAACTGATTTGTGCGGCGTCCGCCAGCCGGGCCTGCCATGCTTGACTTTTGCCACAAAAACCTCATAAAATCCAAAGATTTATACTGCCACAGACACACAGGGATTACTGAAAGTTAGAAGGTTCAACTATGAGCCCTTGCGTTCGCATTCTTACGAATAAGAAAACACGCTTCCTTCTATAGTAATTTATTGCACACAAACTCTTTTCATTGGGGTGGCATGTTTTTCACTGGGACTTGCATGTGTATTTTCATTTGAACTTGCATGTATTTTTCATTGGCCAACAAAACATATTTATATTGTCGTCTCTTGTTCTCTGTATCCATTCTTTATAATCTTTGTCTGCAGACACACAACCTCTAACGGCAAAAAATTTAGAACTTTGGTTTCCCATTATTCTCCTGTTACAGTAATCACATTTAATTGACCTGTACAATACACCTGATACAATAATCAGTGCAAGCTGATTGCGTACAACTCTTTTGGCATGTTATTGTTCTGATTTTTTCCACCATAACTATACCCAAGAAACACTTGAATTACTTCAGCGGGTCCAACCCAGTCCTGATAAACCTTATACTTCTATAACATGGATACAGATAAGACCTTCTAAATAGATATCCATAAATAAACTCACATGGTATGTTAATGATAAGACAGAGCAAATGTACAATCAGGGACTCTTCCTGCTCAGACAACAAAAATATTTATCACAACCCAGGACAGTCTGAAAAACAATCCCTTAAGCATACAAACACTCACCTTCATCACCAAAACACCAAAACTTTTAACGGGACTCTCACCTTAATCCCAATAAAACTTAACATCTATAACACTTTAAAATGGATACAGGAACAGAAAAATAAACTTATTTGACACTGCTAGGTTAACCCGTCAACACAGATTGAGACACCCTTCAAAACACATCTCTCTACACATCACTCAAAACAATTTTTTAAACTCAGGCTTTCCTCAAAAGGTGCCTTTTACCTTGATTCTAACGAGCGCTCAGATTTGAGTGACTGAGGAGTGGTTTTTCCAGGTGCTCAGCTTCCGGTATTTCTGGGTTTCTATTCTGGGCGCCATCTGTTAAAGTGTGAATAAAAACACAAGTCTGAGGTTATATTTTGCAGAATGACAGATAAGTTTATTGCTTGTGCGGTGCACACGCAGAGGAGACTTTCAAAATAAAACTCTCCCAAAGACATGGTAGCATACAGGCATTATTTATACACAAAATACTAAACCCACGCCCCCTGAACAAGGTTGCGTGTCATCACTTCGTAAGCGTAAAAGGTAAACAAACTATGCACACGAACACATCGAGTTAATAATATTATTATGGGATGCCTAAATGAAATGATTCAGCAATATTCCTTATACAAGCCGCTGACTTTTACTCTACATACAGAACACATTGCCCCCCCCTCGGACAGTGCCTATCTGTCTCGTATTTTCATAACATTGGCACTGTGCTCTTCTTCTCAAGGTTTTGTCAGTAAGCTGCTTGGTTTATTCTCACTTGAAAGTTGAAAGCAAAAACCTAATTCAAAAACATCCATCTCATAACCCGTTCACTCAGACAAAACTTAAGATGGATGCTGACTTAAAATGGTTGCATAGATCCCAGTGCTGTTATGTCAGACCTCCCCCTTACTTCATATTCTCACTTTGTCATTTCATCATAACGTACTATTCTTGGCTAACATATATTGTTTCAAAACATACTTTTCTAGCAACAACAATTTCTATACCCCAGGATATGATAAACATTATCTGTATATACTCATGATACCGGACAGTTTCTATCACCTCCCTGGGTTTTTTTCTACTATAGGATATGACCAATATTATATATTTACAAAATTTGAGTTTTTTATTTTTTTTATTTTATGACTTGTATTTTATTGGTGAACAAATACATAGTATACAGAGTAGACAATATATGTATACAAAATACAAACTAACATACTGTATGTATTGTGATCCTTGATTCACGCATGTTGGGTTTGCACGGCTTTTAGAGCCCTACTCAGCCGTGTGAGTGGAGGGGAGCAAATAATAATAATACAAAAAAAAAGGAGGGGGGGTAGAGGGAAGAGGGAAGGAGGTATGGGTAACAGGTAGGGGAGGACATGACAGAGCTGACTTTTCCTGAGGTTGCAGCTAAGACCTAAGGATTGTAGTGCTATCTCTGAAGCTCTATTACACTTTAAGTAGCTGATCTCAGCATATATGTGGGGTTAATTGCTTTACCTTCCCGGAGGAGACCGCATCTCTTACTATCATAGCCAAACTGTGTCACGCTCTACCCCAGGGATGTCTGTCTGTGCCAACCAAGGGGTCCAGACTTTTAGGAAATTGTCGCCAGTGTCATTAACTAAACTTGTTAACTTTTCCATCTGGCAAATAAACCAAATACGATTCCGAATCTTTGAGATAATTGGAATATCGGGGCATTTCCATAATGCTACGATCTCACACCGTGTTGCTATTGCAAAATGTGCAATTAATTTGTTATGTGACTTTGATAGACCCTTCAAAGGTCTATTCAAAAGAAACAGCCAAGGGTCTGGGGGAACAGAGAGGTCAAAAATCCTCTGGATTCAATTTCTGATTTTTTCCCAGATTTGGGATATCAGCGGACAAGACCACAGCATATGTAACAGGTCAGCTGTTCCTCCACATTGTTTGGGGCACAGTGGGGAGGACCCTGGTGCGAACTTAGATAATTTGAGTGGGGTGTGGTACCATCTCATAAGAACTTTATAGGCGTTCTCCTTCAGTGTGGTGCATATGGAACTTTTTGCGGTGGCTAAGAATATGGAGTCCCAATCCTCATCTTCTAGGTTTACCCCTAAGTCTATCTCCCATTGGTTTGGGAATGAAGGTGTTTGTTGTTTGGATGTAGCAGGCTCGACTACCTATCCGTAGATTGTAGATATAAGTCCCTTAGTGTCGGTTTCTGCCCGGCAGAGCTTTTCGAAATTCGTCGGGGGAGGGTATGGGACGGATTTGTTATAAAATGCTCTAATCTGAAGGTATTTATAAAATTCTGTGTGGGGAATGTTTTTTTCTAGTCTGATATGGTTGAATTTTTTGATTTTTAGATTATATCCTTCCATATCCTTGAATCTATGATATCCTTTTAGTTTCCAGATAGAACTATTGCTACCAATTAGGCCAGGTGCAAAACTCGGGTTGTTCCAAATGGGGGACATCAGAGAGCATCCTGATGTGAGTGAGTTTTTGATTCTCGTAGCTTCCCAAACCGATAGAGAGTTGGTCATTGAGGTGAGCGGCAGGGTAGCGGGTTTCCTCGCTGTTTTAGGTAACCAAATCAGGCTGCTAAGCTCTAATGGGGAGCAAGCAGCACTTTCTAAATCCACCCATCTCTTCAATGTGGGGTCTGAATGCCATTGTATAATATGACTTAATTGAGCCGCTTTATAGTATGATAACAGGCAGGGTACCGCTAAGCCACCAGCTAAGGTGTCTTTTCATATTTAATTTATTTACTCTCGTTTTTTTCCCTCCCCAGATAAAGTTAGATATTGCAGACTGAAGTGAGAGTATATCCTTCAGTTTGAGGGCCACTGGTAGTGTCTGGAAGAGGTATAGGATACGGGGAAGTAAATTCATTTTAATGCTATGTATCCTACCTATCCAAGAAATCTTCTTGGAAGACCATCTGATTAGGTCTTGTTTTATAATCCAAATTAGGTTGGGATAGTTTGCATTATAGATGTTTTTTTGCATCTTTGGTGATATGAATCCCTAGGTACTTTATAGACTTCTTTTGCCAATTGAATTTGAAATTTAGTTTCAGTAGTTTCTCTGTATGTCTAGGGAGATTGATATTCAGAGCTTCAGACTTGGATTGGTTTATTTTGAACCCAGAGACCTTGTCTAGTAGGTCAAATAGATTTGGTAATGAAGTTAGGGGTTTTCAGGTGATTAATAGGATATCGTCTGCATACAGGGCCGCTTTATGGGATTGAGCGTATGCGTTTAACCCTGAGATATCCGGATTATCTCGACTGCGTGCTGCCAGAGGTTCGATACATAGGGCAAACAGGAGGGGAGATAGCGGGCACCCCTGTCTTGTGCCACTTTGGATTTAAAATGGGAGTGAGGGGAAGCCCTGATGTATAACCCTGGCAGATGGGCCTGAGTATAGTGACATAATCGCTCCACTCACCCGATCCCCGAAGCCAAATGCTGCTAGCGTCTCTTTTAGATATGGCCAGTCAATCCTATCAAAAGCTTTTTCGACGTCAAGACTTAATAACATGGTTTGAGCATTATTTTTATTTGCCAATTCTAGCAGATCAATAAATCGTCGGGTGTTATCCGCTGCCTGCCTCTCCTTGATGAAGCCGACCTGATCTGGATGTATTAGTCTGGGTAGGATTAGATTTAATCTGTTGGCCAACAGTTTAGCATAAATTTTTATATCGGTATTGATTAAGAAAATTGGCCTATAGCTTTTACAATTCAGCGGATCCTTGCAAGGCTTGTGTATTAGTGATATAGACGCCCGCAGCATATCCCCAGGGATTGGAGCTCCTGCTAAAATAGCATTGAACATGTGGAGCAGCCGTGGGGCAAGTGATTTAGAGAACTTCTTATAGTATAGCCCCGAGAGACCATCTGGCCCTGGTGCTTTTGATGGTTTAAGTTCTTTAATGGCCTGTGACACTTCTTCTAATGTGAAGTCGGCGCCCAGAACTTTTCTGTCCTGCACTGTTAATCTCCCTAGTTTTGGGTTAGCCAAGAAATCTCTCAGTGCTCTGCTCGTGTTGTTATTATGTGCCACTTTCTTTCCGTCGTATAGGGAACCATAAAATGACCCAAATTCTTCTACTATCTTTTTAGGGTTGGCCGTTTGTATACCCGATTTTAAGCGTATAGCCTGGATGTTAAACTTAGGTTGCCTATCTTTTAGCGCTCGAACTAGCATCGTATCCAGCCTGTTAGCTTTTTCATAAAACTTCCTCTTGGACCAACTCAGGGAGTTATCCGCCCTGGAAGTTAATAACATATTTAGTTCAATTTTCGTATCTTTTAGATCCTGTGTAGTTTGTGGATCAGGGTTGGTCTTGTGGTTTAAGAGAAGAGAATGTAGTTTGGTTTGGAGCGTTTGAATTTTGGAGTTCCTTTCTCGTTTTCGCTTAGCTGTGATGCTATTTAAAATGTCCCTTAAGGTTGCTTTGTGAGCCTCCCAAAGAATCATATGGGATTCCACAGAGCTTGTGTTGATCTTGAAAAATTGAACAATTTTTTTGATCTATTGCGTCACAGATTTCAGGTATCTTGAGAATAGACTCGTTAAGTTTCCAATTTGCACCAATTGGCGCGGATATTGTTGCACCTTAGCTCTATTGGTGCGTGGTCAGACCATGAAATATCATGGATCTCTGTATGAGAGACCATAGGAACCAGGGAGCATGAAACAAAGAGGTAGTCAATTCTGCTGTATGAGGTATGTGGGTGGAAATAAAAAGTATAATCTCTGGTAGATGGATGGAGCTCCCTCCATATATCCACTAATTGGTATCTTTTAGGCCTCTGTGTAGCGCGGTTTGCGCCTTTGTATTATCAGAGTCACCACCCCCTGATCTGTCTATTGCCGATTGCAATGTTATATTGCAGTCCCCTGCCACTATGACGCAGCCTTTAGCTACTGAGTTTAGTATTCTGAAAAACTTATCAAAGAAAGTAGCTTCTTGTATACAGGGGGCATAGAGGGAGGCCAAAGTGATAGGCTGTTCGTGGATCAATCCTGATAGAATGATAAAGCGGCCTTCAGCATCTTGTTTAATTGTCTGGGCGACAAATGGAACTCTATTACTGAACAGAATGGCGACCCCTCTTTTTTTGACTGAGGCTGATGAAGTGAAATATTGGGAGAAGCCCTTGTCTAAGAATTGGGTTGTTCTTACTGAAGTGTGTCTCCTGCAAGAACAACACATCCACCTGTTTTCTCTTGTAGTCCGTAAAAGCTAATTTTCTTTTGATTGGGCTATTAAAGCCTTTTACATTGTGAGATATTAAGGTTAATGCCATGTGTTATGGTAAAAGAAGTAACTAGTGTAAAGACCCATATACTCACCTTTAACCATCTCTCTGGTGAATCTATCCATTGTTCCTTTAGTATTCATGTCAGTTAGTCCCGTCCGAAGGGCTCCGATTGTCCGTGGGAGGGTAGGGAAGGGGACAGAGGGAGGATAGGGAGACAAAACAAGGGAAGCTACAAGAGGAATACAACGTGGGTTAAAAAGCAACATAAAAAAGGGGAAAATGTAAAAAGGAGTGAACAAAAAACAGGAGCGCACCACGGGTGCCCCCGAGGATTGCCCCTGCGCTCGATAGGTAGGTCTTCTGGCTCCATCAAATGGACGGGCCGGACTCCTGTAGTGGAGACAGACCTCCCTGGGACTTGTGGTCGGTCTCTCCTGTTTAGGGACTGAAAAAAGGAACACATGCGCGTCGCCGGGGATAACTCCCTCTGCACATTTTCCATAAATTTATTGACTTGTTAACTGCGGCAGATTAACTTGGGTGTCCTGAGTGCCACATAGAATTAGAAACCTTAATATGAACAGGAACAGTAATTGTACTCTTCATGAGAAACCACAAAACCTATTGTCATCACAGTTGAAACTTTGTCTGTACGTGACATCAACGAAGCAACATTTGGTAGATTAACCTATACAACTTCTATGGACTGCATGACAAATGGGACAGAAAAGACATACATAACACATGACATACTGTATAAGACATATGAGGCATATAAGACAGATATATAGGACATAGAAGACAAGTAGGGCGCTAACATCTCCGTAGTATAGATAACCGTATCTATAACTAAAGCACAAAACAGTAAACTGTGAATTAAGTGTAATAACCGTATTAACTGTATTCCCTTTGAAATTAATTATCCAAAGGTTATGTGGGACATAAACATAAACAATCTGCATATCCCTTATATAAAGTGCAGGTCATAACCACTATATATACAACTATATATACACTATACTACACAACCACATAGACTACATATATAACTCTAAATATTAACTACACTAAGTTGAACTTAATTAGACACCTCTAAATCTAGGTAAACATCTTGTATAAATAAATCTCTGAATATGGGTGTATACAGCTCAAGTAACTCGGATTTATGTATATATATCTACACACTACATATAAGTAAACCTCTGAATGTAAATAACTACATTGCTACATTATCTTTGGGTACTTCATATAGGCCTCTTTTTCTATTAGAGTTCAATATGTTGTTATTAAGTGTTGTGATGGGCTAAACCATCATTAACGGAGACATATTGATGGTGATAATAATACTACTAATAGTGTTGATAGAGAATAATAGGGGATAATAGTGTATAGTATATATAGTGTCCAGCATATAGCTTACAGCCATACATATAGCATATAGCATATAGCATATAGCATAAATAGCATGTACATAGTATACCTACGTATATGGAAATACCTACACATGCACAACGCACATATATACAGTACACACATAGCACCCCTATAGTACATGCATAATATAGTACAGCTTAATATAGCATAGCATAGTACAGTATAGTACAGTACAGTACAGTGTATATATATATACATCTACAGTACATATCTACATACACACCTAGTATATATATATATATATATATATATATATATATACACTGGCGACACACTTTATTCGAGCTCGGCTAGTCCCACGAATTCGGGTATACCCGGGTGTATTGAGGTTTGTGACTGTTTTCTGCCCGAGTGCATTGAGTTATTTTCCGGCAGGGATTGAAGCATTTTATTCCCGCTGGCTGCAATACTGCACAGTACATATATATATATATACTGCATTACAATTCATGAATTTATGCCATCTGGTAGACACGCGAAGCATTGCAGCCTATTAAATCCTAATCATTATCATTTAACAGATCAGCCGCCCGTCAGCCAGGCATGAACCCAGGCTGGGAAGGCAAATGCAACGGGGCTTGTCAGAGGTGAGGAGCGGCGCATTCCAGGTATCTGCCAGGTACATACTGGGTATTTGCTCGAATAAAGTGTGTCGGTGCAGTATACAGTGTTCGACAAACCTATACATTTGCTCGCCCCGGGCGAGTGGATTTAACCCCCGGGCGAGTAAATATTGGCCCAAGCAGCATACGTTTGGTACTAGGTGGCGAGTAGATTTTTTTGTGTGGCGAGTAGATTTTTTGGTGATTTGTCAACCACTGTATATATATATATATATAGTGAATACAGTACAGCATACAAATAGTGAACATATAGCATACGTACAATATACAAACATATACAGCACACACACAGCATAGACATATATACAGCATGTATACAGCACATAGCATACACCCATTATATCTTACATAGTATATTGCACATGTATGTATTCATTGATAATCTTATGGATTTTTGCAATTTTTGTGGTTGTTGTAATTTTATTTTTGAAAGCCTAATGCAAATGCAACTGTAAAAGGGAATGGGACTTGCACGTACTTGTAGGTGGAGCAGGCTAAATGTCCTATCGCCTCTCCACTTTAGGGCTACAAAGGGACTGTAGTCTCAGAGGTACAGCCTCCTATGGTGGGGTACAGCCATCTTGAAGTGTCCGAGATCTCGCGAGAGGGAGGTGCCTGACAATGACGTCAGATTTCTAGCGCGGGAAAGCCATTCCGCTTCCCGCTCACCTCGGGGAAGGACCGAGGGAAGATGGCTGCCGCTCTGAAGTTGTGGACGGAGCTGCTCCGAGATCCCATCATTCTCCGACGGCCCTGGTAAGTCATCCCATGTCTGATGATGTAGTCGGTTTAAGACACATTTGATGTGGGAAGGTTTCCAGTAGGGCACGGCTGTACGGGAAGGACTTAGTTGGTGCTTGGGGTTTCGGTGGCAGCGCTCTTCTTAGAACCATTTTTGAGATGGGCAGTCCCAGCCTTGTTCCCGGTGGGGGCGGGTGCCTTCGAGCTGGTTGAGGGGGGGTGAGAGGGGCCTTGAGATGATCCTGCGGCACCGAGTTTGGCCAAAAAGCTCTCCCCGTCCTCCGGTTTCCTCAGAGTGTGTGCTACACCCTTTTTAATAGAGAGCAAAGCACAAGGAAACAACCAAAGATATTTAATATTGTTATCCCTAGTGTCTTTGTGATATGGGCCAGAGCTTTTCTTTTGGACAGGGTAGCTGGAGCAAGGTCCTGGTAAACCTGAAGTCTGACTCCTTCGAACTCCAGAGACTTTGCTTCCCTGGCAATCCTGCACACCTCTTCGTTAGTGCAGTAGTGGTGAAAGCGGGCCACAATGTCTCTGGGGGGATCCCCTGTTTGCGGCTTTTCGTGCAAAGCTCTATGGCACCGGTCCAAACGGATTTCTGACTCTGGTTTATCGGGAAAAATGTGTTCCAGCCAATTGTTGGTGAAATCTTCTGGATCTAGGATATTTTCAGGGACTCCCCGCAGTCGTATATTACACCGTCTTTCACGGTTTTCTGCGTCTTCCACCTTATCTTCTAGAAATCTGATCCTATCGTTCAGTGTGCTGACTTGTTCTTGTGTCTGCACCAGAGCAGCGGTTGTTTCATCCGTTGTTGCCTCTAAGGTAGCCGTCCGCTCTCCCAATGCGTCCACGTCTTTTCTAATGGCCCATAACTCTGTCTTGAAGAACTTTTGCATTTGGGCACAAAATTCTTTCAGGTCCTTTCGCCGGACCATCTCTTCGTCTCTATCCTCCTCCGTTGTAGGGTCACACTTGGGATCCATGTTAATTAGTTGCGCGGGAGTCTCCGGCTTATCTGATGGTGTGACCCCCTTCCTCTTGAAATACATGGATGCTTGCTGACTTTTAGTCCGCGTTGCTTTGCTGGAAGCCATCTGCGGGTGTTTATTTATCTTTTGCTGTGTTTTATACTTGTAAATATCTTTTTTGACGCTTTTATTTCAAATGTATGTGCCGGTGGGAGTGGAGCTCGGTAATCAAGACTCCATTCTCTCCACCGTCGCGCATGCGCTCACCTTGAGTTTTTAATTATGAAAAATCCATGACGCCCGCTGTTTTATTTACTGCCAAAAATACACAATAGCCTGCATAATCCAACGGGCAGACCAATTATTTCAGCCACTAACACCATTAATCCGCCACTGGCTATATATATTGATTCAGTTTTACAACCATTGGTCACCGGAGGTGTCTCATACTGTATATTAAAGACACTTTTGATTTTTTAGATAAAATTCGATCATTATCACTTAATGATAAAACATATCTAATGGTAACCATGGATGTAACCAATCTATATACCATAATACGCAAGAGGATGGTCTAAATGTGGTTAGACAGAGACTAGAGGCTATTCATTTACAAGACCCTCCGGTGGATTATATTTTACTGTTGTTGCATTTAATTTTCTTTAAAAATAATTTTCGTTCTGAAAAAACATACTATTTATAAATGACAGGTACAGCCATGGGCAGCAACATGGTGCTCGCCTATGCCAATCTTTTTAGAGCAGACTTTGAAAGGAGATTTATTTATGAAACAATTTACTATCAGAAAATGTTTTCTACTGTCGCTACCTTGAAAGAATGACAATAGTTTCAAAGTACAACACAGAGAGTAAATTTCTTAAACAAACCATTTTAAAACATTGGAAAATCTTGGAAAGTGACACAACATTAAACAAAATATGAAGGATGCCACCTAGATTCGCATATCAGAGAGGACATAATCTTAAGGATTTGTTAATCAAGGCAGATACAGTACAAAAGAACATTTTACAATGCCTCATTTCCTTAGTGCCCCAAAACCAGGTTGCTGTAGGTGTCTTATTTGCTCTGTTTGTAACCGTCTTAATACAGTGACAGAATTTTCACACCCAAGAAGTGGGAAAAGGTACACCATCAAGGAGAGAATAACATGTGTACCAACCTTTGTTGTTTATATGATAACTTGCTCGTGTGGCTTACGCTATATAGGGAAAACAACAAGGATGCACAAAACTCGTTACATAAAACACAAAAGTTAAATTAATCATTCAACAGAAGAACCTGCATTAATTAAACATTATGCAGCTTATAGACATTCTGTCTCTTCATTGAAGCTAATGGGTATAGAGCAGATAAAGAGATGAATAGCAGGATGAGATAAAGATGTCACGCTTCTGCAACGTGAAGCCTATTGGATCTTTACTCTCGACAGTCTTCCCAAAGGGACTTAACCGCAAGCTAGCCCCGGGATGTTTTCTGACAGAGCGTTAGAGCGTTAAAATATAATGTAGATAGACTTTACAATGTCATCCATAGATTTCACCTTGCTGCTCTTGATGTTACTGTATCTGTCTGAAGTCATGGGGTCTGTATTTCTGGGTTTTTATGGATTATTGATCCTGAACATCTTTATTGCATTTTTCTAAAAATTATGAAGAGTTCCTTTACAATATGGCTACACACATTTTTTTTTATTCACCACAATATTTATCCCTGGAGATAAAAAGAGCATTTTTTTCACATTTTGTTATAAGGAATATTTTGATTCCTAGATCGCCTAAATGCCTTTCATCGCAGAAGAACTACAGTGACCATGAAACTTTAAAGATATGTCAGCTATTTGCCAGGATATGTATAAAATGACTAACACAACACTGCCTTACATCAACAATACAGGTTACTAGGCAATCGGGATGACTAGCATGGACGCGTAACGTGGTGACGAATTTAGTTCTTATGGAAATCCTTTCAGGAAGTGTGAGATGTGAGTAATTTAAATATACTTTGCATATCTCATAAGTATGTCTCCCAGGTACCTCAGGTGTTCTCCATGTTGAGCAAAGTTGTCTCTTCCCATGTTATTTTTGGGGAGGTTTGAGTGGATATATTTATATACAACTTGAGAGTAGTATGAGTAAAATAGGACACATGTGAGGACTCGCGGATCCTCGTGCATTCCCGCGCCTACTCCACGCACATGCACTTACCTCCTTTCGTCCCGACACCTGCTGGCAACCCTCCGCGCTGTCCTCCTTCCTCACGTGCCTCTCCCCGCACACGCAGAGCGCTCCCCATGGGAGCGTCGATCCCCACTGACGTGCTGTGCAGGTGCAGACCCCGCATTGTGGGATTAGAGGGCAGAGGCGAGACGCGTCACCGGCGTGTGACGCACGTGCGCGATGCACGCACAACGCCCCCAAGCGACGAGTCAAGAGGAACTCATTAGTTCCAGTACTGCCAGCTGTCTCTTACAGCCTATCCCTTGTCTCCCCGAGGGTTACGCCTCCACTCCACCCCCGGGGTGATTGGTCATTGCCTGCTACTTATGCTCAGCTGTGGCACTGGCACTTCGGCTGAACATAGACTCACGTTACCCTGTGTTTACCTCTGCCTCTCTTGACTTGATGCCTTGTTCTAGGTCTGCTTACCCGTGTCTGCCTTTGGAACCCTCGCTCTCTGGAACCCCGACCTTGGCTTGAACTTTGACCATCCGTATCTCTCCTGCCCTGACCCTTGGCTCTGGACTTCGACCATCCGCTCTTCTCCAGTTCTGACCTTGGCAATAGTACCTCACACTCTCTGGACCTCCCTCGCATCGGACCCGGCAAGTTTATGTTTATTCTGATTTCTCCTGCCCCAGACTCGGCCAGCAAGACTACTCTACATTCCGGACGGGGTCCCCGTGTCTGTGGCTGGTGGCTATCTATCCCCATCTCAGCACGGGGTCTCATCTAGTTTGTGGCAAGCAGTGCGTAACATTATGCTCAGCCCCACAAATATAGACCCCGCTGGGGTGGTTGATATGGTGGCGTCTGATGCCGCTATGTTCTCCAAGCTCGAGAAGTATTTAGAACAGTCTGACCTTCGTATGGACGCATTACAGAAAGACCTCCAGACCCTCTCTGTCCAAGTACAGCAGGCTAATCCTCCCACTTTTCCTCCACCTCCACTTACTCCTTCGGTTAACCCCTGCTCTTCTGACCCGCGACTTCATGCTCCCAATCGGTACTCCGGAGATCCTTTAGGATGTCGTGGGTTCCTCAATCAGTGTTTCATACAATTTGAGTTGACTCCTTCCCGGTTCCCTTCAAGGTAGCCTACATTGTCTCGCAATTGTCTACAGGTGACGCATTTTCCTGGGCCTCTCCCATCTGGAAGCAGAGAAGCAACCTCACAGAGGACATTGGGCGATTCACAAAGGAGTTCCGGCGCATCTTCGATACCCGGGGTCGGAAGATCACCGCAGCTTCGTCTCTTCTCCACATCTCGCAAGGAGACCGTCCAATGTTTGAACAGTTGATGCTGAGATGGCGTGGAATGACGAGGCCCTCTCTTCTGTTTTCTGGCAGCGTCTTTCCGAACAGCTGAAGGACGAACTCGCCGCACATGAACGCCCAAGTGACCTATAGGGACTCATTTCGACCTGTATTCGAGTGGACCAATGACTACAAGAGAGGAAGTCCGAGCGTTCTCTTCACCGTCAAGTAAAGCCCAGGACTTCTCTTATTCATTCCTCCTTTCCAGAAGTTCCCGCGACTGACGCTCCGGACGCCATGCAACTTGGGGGTAACAGGCTGTCCCCTTCCAAAAAACAGCGTCGCAAATCTTCTGGACTCTGCTTATACTGTGGTAATCCAGGCCATTTCGTTCCACAATGCCCCCTCAAGCCTGCACCCAAGTCGGGAAACGTCAGCTCCCATTGAGATCCAGAGGAGTCTCCATGGGAACGCTCGCTAAATCCTCTACCATCAAGGAACAAGTACCTTGCAGAATTTTGATCCCAGTCTCACTTTCGGTCCCTGGCCTCTCGGTCGCTGCATCTGCCTTCATCTATTCTGGTTCCGGAGTTAACTTTATTGATCACGAGTTCGCTAGGAAGAATAATATTCCACTTGAGAGGAAGAGGATTCCGGTAGGACGAGACCATTGACGGACGTCCCCTGCAGCCGGCATTTATCATCCTACAGACCGTCGAACTGTCCCTCCTGGTCGAGCAGAACCACAGAGAGAAGATATCCCTAGATGTCATCCACTCTCCGTCAGCCAAGATCATTTTGGGTCTTCCATGGCTTCAACGCCATAATCCACACATCGACTGGGTCAAACCCAAATCCATTTCATGGGATCATCAGTGCTCCACTACCTGCGGCACCCCACGGCAGTCTATTTGTAGTGTGAAGAATTCCGAGGAGGTACAGTGTTCCTTACCCTTCGTCCGTGTATTGATTACCGTGGGTTAAACAAGATTACCATCAAAAACCGGTATCCCCTGCCTTTGATTTCCAAATTGTTCGATCGTCTCCAAGGGGCAACTATCTTCTCCAAATTGGATCTACGCGGCGCATACAACCTGGTAAGGATTCAACAAGGCGACAAATGGAAGACGGCCTTTAATACCAGAGACGGGCACTACGAGTACCTAGTTATGCCATTCGGCTTATGCAATGCTTCTGCGGTCTTCCAAGATTTAAATATTCACGGATTATCTCAATGTTTTTCTCATAGTGTATCTCGACGATATTCTGATCTTCTCAAAGAGTCTTCCCGAACACATTGCACAAGTCAAACAGGTACTATTATGCCTTTATAAGAACCACCTCTACGCCAAGTTGGAGAAGTGTCACTTTCACCAATCCTCTACCACCTTACTGGGGTACATCATCTCGGATTCCGGGTTCGCGATGGATCCTTCCAAGCTGAGATCCGTCTTGGACTGGCCGCTTCCCACCTCTCTCAAAGGCATTCAAAGATTTCTCAGTTTTGCGAACTATTACAGAAGATTTATTTGTTATTTCTTGTCCTTTGTCGCGCCCATCTCTGCCCTCACTAGGAAAGGAGCCAATGTCTCTTCTTGGCATCCCGATGCTGTTCAAGCCTTTGACTTTCTGAAGAAATCTTTCGTCTCAGCACTGGTCCTGATCCATCCCTATCCCAAACTTCAATTTACGCTGGAAGCGGACACATCGGATGTTGGAGCCGGCGCCATCCTTTCTCAAAGAAAGTTACCTTCTTCCAATTTACATCCCTGTGCATTTAAAAAAAAAAAATTCTCCAGCACAACAGAATTACGACGTGGGCAACAGGGAGTTATTAGCCATTAAACTCGCATTGGAGGGATGGAGGCATCTCTTCGAGGGCACGGAGAGTCCAATAATCATTCTAACGGACCACAAAAACCTTATGTATTTGGAGAGCGCTCGCCGGCTGGGAGCTCGTCAGGCCCGTTGGTCTCTTTTCTTTTCCCGTTTTAATTATATCATTTATTTCATTCCTGGGTCCAAAAATCTAAAGGCAGACGCACTCTCTCGTCAATTCCTAAGCGAGGACAAAGCCAAGGCAAGAGCAGAGACCATACTTCCGTCCAAGTACATCATATCTGCCAACACTTTTGACGTATTGGATAAAATTCTTGTGGATCAGTCCAAGGTTCTGGAGGGTCTGGAGGTCACGGACGGTTGTCTCTTCGCTTCCCACAAATACCGTAGGAAGATTCTGGAATGGGGCCACTCGTCAAAAACTGTGGGACATCCTGGCACCAAAAGAACTACGGACCTCATAGAATGGACCTTTTGGTGGCCCAACATGCGGAGGGACATCTGCGACTTCATTAAGGCTTGCACCATTTGCGCCCGGAACAAGGTTCCCCACTGTAGACCCCAATGACTCTTACATCCACTACTCATCCCTGACCGCCCCTGGAACCATTTATCGATGGACTTTATTGTAGAGCTTCCTGTTTCCAAGGGCATGAATACTATATTGGTCATTATTGACCGCTTCTCCAAACAGGCACATTTTGTTCCGCTCAGTGGTCTCCGTGATTCTCCTACCCTCGCAGACATCTTCACCAGGGAGATCTTCCATCTTCACAGAGTCCCATTGACCATCATCTCCGACAGAGGCTCCCAGTTCGTCTCCAGATTCTGGTGGGCCTTCTCAAGGAGACTGGGCATATCCTTGCACTTCTCTTCTGGATACCACCACCAGACGAATGGGCAAATGGAGAGCACCAACCAGTCCCTAGAGCAGTATCTGCGCTGCTTTGTTTCGGAAACACAAGACGATTGGGTGGATCTTCTCCCCTGAGCAGAATTTGCTCACAATTCCCTGCGGAATGAGTCTACACAACTCTCTCCTTTCTTCGCAAACTACGGGTTCCATCCGGCACGTCTGCCCATCACTCGCTCTTCTTCGGGGGTTCCGGCAGCAGATAACCAGGCTCAGACCTTGCAGTCCTCTTGGACCAAAATTCAGGACAATTCAAAGAGAGCTGCGGCCAGGCAGAAGGCTCAAGCAGATCGCCACCGCTGGGAGATTTCGGAGTTCAATTCAGGAGACAAGGTGTGGCTCTCCTCCAAAAACATACGCTTGAAAACTCCTACTCCCAAGCTTGCACCAAGATTTTTGGGTCCCTTCCAAATCCTGGAGAGAATAAACCCGGTGGCATTTCGTCTAAAACTCCCAGCATCTATGAGAATACCATCTGTATTTCACGTTTCCTTGTTGAAACCTGCCTATCACAGCTCCCGGTCCCGGATCGTGTTCCCACACCACCTCCTCGTCTTGTACAGGGACATCAGGAGTACGAGATCCAGGCCATCATTGACTCCCAAATGTCCAGAAGGACCACTCAGTACCTCATCCATTGGAAGGGATATGGCCCAGAGGAGCGTTCTTGGGTCTCGCACCACCAGATCCATGCTCCTGAACTCATCAAGAAGTTCCACCATAGATACCCTCTGAAACCTCACTGGAACCTCTGCCTCTCTTGCCTTGTTGCCTTGTTCTAGGTCTGCTTACCCGTGTACCGACTCTGCCTGCCTTTGGAACCCTCGTTCTCTGGAACCCCGACCTTGGCTTGAACTTTGACCATCCGTATCTCTCCTGCCCTGACCCTTGACTCTGGACTCCGATCATCCTCTCTTCTCCAGTTCTGACCTTGGCAATAGTACCACACACGCTCTGGACCTCCCTCGCATCGGACCCGGCAAGTATACATTTATTCTGATTTCTCCTGTCCCAGACTCGGCCAGCAAGACTACTCTACATTCAAGACAGGGTACCCGTGTCTGTGGCTGGTGGCTATCTATCCCCATCTCAGCACAGGGGTCTCGTCTAGTTTGTGGGGAGCACAGCGTAACAACACACAAATGTGTGCGTGTTGCAATTATGATGCATTTGCGAGGATCCTTTAGTGCCCAATCCACCTTCGGATTTTGATGTGCAGATCGGATTTCGTCAAAAAACGTGCCAAAAACGTGCCAAAACCTGTGAAATTAATTCCAGCACTTTCGCCCACCTCTATTTATTCGATTTGTAGGCAAGATATGTTCAGATCACAAAACTGTTTTCTTTAAATGTGTTCAAAGTGAAACATCTATTAAAACGCCTAAACTAAAGATGGACATGAGTTGGAATGCTATGGGTTGAATATTTACTAAGACAGAGGATGAGACACGCACTCAATATCAATGGTAATAGAGGTGGGGTACTTAGCTGCCGTGCGCTGGTCCTGGGGAGCTCCTGTAGTCCCAAATGTTCCAGTACAAAGAAGAAGAAGCAGGCACACGGTCTTACTCAAAAGGAGGTTTAATATGCCATAAAGTCCAACGTTTCGGCAGTCAAATACTGCCTTTCTCAAGGTGAAGGCTACCAAACACATGAAAACAGTCAAATGTATATATTTTGACTGTTTTCATGTGTTTGGTAGCCTTCACCTTGAGAAAGGCAGTATTTGACTGCCGAAACGTTGGACTTTATGGCATATTAAACCTCCTTTTGAGTAAGACCGTGTGCCTGCTTCTTCTTCTTCTTTGTACTTGAATATTTACTAATCCAGCATTTGCATGAAGTGCTTAAAATATTTTTAAGTATTGTTTTTTGTACAGACTAAAGCATTTATGTGTTTTTATCTTTTTTCTTGAATAAATTCCAAATGACAATTTTTTGAGGAAAACATTTAACAAACATCTAATAAAGAATAATACTGCAAAATGAATACTTAAATGGCCTAGATTCACAAAGCTTTGTTAACTCAGGGCTCACCCCCTCAGGGCAAGCCCCCTCCCCCCTCACCTCGCTAGGATCTCTGGGTCACCGTCGTGACCCCTGAGGGGGGGGAGGGGCAGGCCAAGGGAGGCTTCAAAAGAGGCAGCCGGGAGCTGAATCTGCCATTCTGCCCCCGGTCTGCAGTGAAATTAGGCAGTGAGGCATTTAAAGTGAGGTTTTTAAGTGATAAAAACAGTTAGACTACAGTTAATATATATATAGTTAATATACTCACTTTCTTCATGCAAGAATAATAACCAATAACCTCAGCTGATATGACATGGATCTAATTGCATTCTCTTCACAGGTATGTTCCTGATGTTGAAACCCTCTGTATAAGACTGAATCTGGCCTTGTTGAATTGATATATAAGTATGTTTCTGATGTTGAAACCCTCTGTATAAGACTGAATCTGGCCTTGTTGAATTGATATATAAGTATGTTCCTGATGTTGAAACCCTCTGTATAAGACTGAATCTGGCCTTGTTGAATTGATATATGTTAGTATGTTTGAATGTAAAAAGTTTTTTTTTTCCCCCTCTTAACTCTGTGCTGTTAATTGACCAAATGGAACAAGCTGACTGATTGGGGAGGGGGAGGGTCATGTGACTGTTTTTTCTGTATAATACCAACACCTTTGCTGCATTGGGCAGGAACTGCATTAGGCAGTGAGGCATTTAAAGTGAGCTTTTAAAGTGAGAAATACAGTTAGACTACAGTTTGACTAGAGGTGACTGGGGACTGCTTCTTTCTGCAAACTCTTTCACTCAAGACAACAAACGGTAAGCTATTCAGATCACACTATGATCCCATGCTTGTTAGCCTGCATAGTTTAACCCCCCACTCCTTTACAACTTCTTTCACTGCAGCCTCTCCCAAAACTGACTGCACAAAACACTGAAACCCTGAATTGACCCTAGCATTGCAATGCAGCAAAACACTTGACAAGGTACAGGCCCACCCCTGCTGTTTAGTCTGCACACACTCACTCTGATCACAACAGCTCCTTGCAGCACTGCCTACCTCTGGCATCATGAACCTGCTATGTCTTCTAACTTTTTTCTTTCTCCTGGCCTCATGGAGATGTTACTCCCTCTATCCACTACAAACTCCTCCATCCTGGTCCACACCCAACATCACCATACACCCTGGACTACTCAAAAGCCTTGCACTATCTACTGAATGTTGGTGGAGAACTCTAAAAACCAGCACACCAACCACCGCACACTCAAATGGAAAACACCACAAATTTACAACTTGCAAACAACTACCCAAATTTCTACTCATACTATTACTCTCTCTAGCAGGTGATGTTGAAACTAACCCAGGTCCTCCCATTTCAGCTCTGTCCCATGCCCCTGAGAATTTCACCTTTAAATTCCAAAAAGGGCTATCTGTCGCCCATATAAACATCCGGAGCCTGCTGCCCAAACTGGATGAACTAAGGGCATGGTGCCTTATGCATAAACCCAAAGCCATCATTCTTACAGAAACATGGCTATCCTCTAAAACCCCTGATGCAAATATCGCCATTCAGGGATACTCCATTATTAGGAGAGATAGGTCAAAGAGAGGAGGAGGGGTGTTATTTTATATTGCAGACACCTTACAATTTACACTGTTACATTGCCCACCAAGTCCACCCTCTTTTGAAACTCTAGTTGGCAAAATCTGCCTCCCCTTTTCTAAGCCCATCTTGCTTGCTGGCATCTACTGCCCCCCTAAAGCCCCTCTACAATCCTTGACTGATATCACCCAATTTCTTGCCTCCATTTCCTCTCTGAATGAGAAGAGTGAGCTGCTAGTTCTAGGGGATTTCAACTTCAATTGGCTTGACCCTAAAAACCACAAAATCCAGATACAACTCAAGTCACTTAACCTATCGCAACTCATTTCCCAACCCACACGAATAAACCTGAAGTCGCATAACCATTCCTTGCTAGACTGGATTCTCTCCTCAAACCCCAGCAGAATCCAATCCTCTGGCATCCTTCCTGATATTTTCAGTGACCATGCAATAGTGTACTGTGTACTGATTCTGCGCTCGACTATTTCCAATCCGAGTTCTTAAAACTCTGCGATACCCATGCTCCACTACGCAAAATAAGGGTACGGGGTGCCCACCTTCCATGGGTTACACCTGACCTTATAGCACTCTACCAGTTCAGGGATGCCTTGTGGAAAAGCTACAAAGTAACTGGCACTACCAAGGATCTCAATCAATACAGATGCCTGCGGAACGTGTGCACAAGGCAAACAAGGTATGCAAAAGCACAATATTACTCTGACAATCTCCACCAAAATACATCAAACCCAGGTAATTTCTGGAAGGTTATCAACAATATATTCCAGCCTCCTAACCATCAACAACCAAGTAATATCACTAAGGGGGATATCACTCTGACAAACCCCACTGACATTGCAAATGCATTCAATGATTACTTTGTGGGGTGTGCCACTAACTTATTAGCGAAACGCAGCACAAACCCCAAACATGAATCTCATCCTGGGAGTATCCCTACAGTCCCACCCCCTCCCAACACTGCCCACAATTTTCAATTTAGCCCAGTATCAGAAGAGGAGATTACACAAGCGCTCCTCAAACTAAAACTCAGCAGCCAATGTGGACCCGACTTACTACAATCTAGGTTCCTACGACTTGGTGCCCCAACCATTGCCAAACCAATTGCGTCCATAGTCAACTCTATCCTGTCTGCAGGCCATATCCCTAAGACCTGGAAAACTGCCAGAGTTGTCCCAATCTTCAAAAGTGGGGACAAAAACACTGTCTCAAACTACAGGCCAATCTCACTTCTCCCAATTCTATCCAAAGTTATGGGAAAATGTGTCCACTCCCAATTAAGCGATTTCTACACCAAGACAAATTTCCCTAACCAATTCCAGTCTGGGTTTCGTCCCAAACACTCCACCGTAACTACCCTGCTAAAAGTTTGCAATGAAATCCAGTGTGGAATGGAACGGGGACAACTCACTGGTGCAGTATTCCTAGATTTTGCAAAGGCTTTTGACACAGTTGATCATGTTATCCTGCTTAACAAACTCCAGAGCTCTGGAATAGGGAAACATGCTTTAAACTGGTTTCAGTCCTACCTATCAGGAAGATCCCAACATGTGTCCATCTCAGGCTCTAACTCCAACCCCCTGGATTTCACCTGTGATGTACCGCAAAGCTCTGTTCTGGGGCCCCTACTCTTCTCAGTGTTCATTAATGATCTTCCCACAGCTTGTAAGGAAGCCTCAATACACATGTATGCAGATGACACAATCCTGTATGCACACAGCCATAGCCTCTCTGACCTTCAACACATACTTCAGTCTGACTTTTTGAGACTCGAAAACTGGATTTCCCAAAACAAACTGTTTTTAAACACTGACAAGACTGTAACAATGGTATTTGGGACCAAGACTAAATTTGTAAAGCTTCCAGTGACTGAGCTCCTGATTAGAACCAACGCTACCACCACCCTAACACCTGTCACTAGTTTTAAATACCTGGGCTTATGGTTTGACTCCCACTTAACATTCGGGATGCACATTGATACCCTGACAACCAAGACCTATGCCAAACTAGGGGTACTTTACAGGAACAAATCCTCCCTAAGTCTCCTGGTCAGAAAGCGTATTGCACAGCAGATGCTAATGCCAATTATTGACTATGGAGACATAGTATATGGCTCGGCTCCTCAAACCCACCTTAGCAAACTCGACACCCTCTACAATTCAATTTGTCGTTTTGTTCTCCAATGCAACTACAACACACATCACTGCGAAATGCTCAAAGAACTAGATTGGTCATCACTAGAGTCTAGGCGCAAAGTTCACCTTTCCTGTCTCACCCTCAAATACTTTCTGGGCAAGCTACCCAGCTACCTGAACAAGCTCCTCACCCCTACCACATGCAGTACCTATCACCTGAGATCAGACTCCAAAAGACTATTCATGGTCCCAAGACTCAACAAAGTATCCGGACGTTCCTCCTTCTCCTTCCGTGCACCCCAAAACTGGAACAACCTACCAGAGACTCTCATATCCACCACCAGCTTAAGTTCTTTCAAATCTAAGGCTGTCTCACACTTTAATCTGGTCTGTAACTGTTTCATACGCTCATAATATATATTTTCTTTAACTGTGCATGCAATGTCTTGTATATAATGTATACCTTGTTCATTTATGTAACTGTATTTGTAACCATGTATTATTTTGTTTTACTCTGTGCCCAGGACATACTTGAAAACGAGAGGTAACTCTCAATGTATTACTTCCTGGTAAAATATTTTATAAATAAATAAATAAATAAATAAATAACAATGTCGCATTAACTAAAATCACAGACGTTATTCTCCCTGAGGTTAACACATATCCAAAAAGCGAATTATATGCAAAAACAACGGCTGTTGTATATCCAATTTGAAGAAATTATATAAAAATAAGTTAAATTCAAATAACATGGCATTACACATGTCTTACCTAAAGGTTGTGGTACTCCAATACAGACCATGAGATATACAGTAGGAGAGAGAGAGAGAGAGAGAGAAAGAGAGAAAGCAATGAGTCCCCTTAAACATTTCACTGGAATTAGTTGACTTTGGTGCTTGAAGTGATTGTCCCTTTAATAACGACAAAAATATCCACAGAGGGGCTGGAGAGGGAAAAGTCCCCTTATTCAGTGCCCAACCAATAACGGGAGGGGCCACTGTATGTGCTAGAAATATAGCTAAGATGGGTGCCATGAGACGAGATAACAAAGATGGTGGTAACAATGGATGTGACATATGGTATAACAACAAGGAAGGAAAAAGAAAACAGAGATACTATGTGGTAAAATGAGTGTGTTTAAAAATTTACCTTTATTGAGGTAATGGAAAAAAAATATAGAGACACAAATTAAGGACATACAGTATAAGTCACATACACATAACCGTGTGAATATATAATGTAACATCTAAAACCGTATAAAATAATAGCGGGTAGTCAAATATGTCACCTCCATTTCTACCACCATCTTAGTTGTCTCGTCTTACGAGTCATTAGCACCCACCTTAGCTATATTTCTAGACCCTACTGTACAGTGACCCCTCTTTTATAAGTTGTGCACTGAATAAGGGACTTTTCCCTCTCCGTCCCCCTGTGGATATTTTTGCGCTCCCCCTGTTCCCTCAGGTGTACCCTCTAAGGCCACCTTCACTATTTTTTTATTACTGAGCGGTGGGCTCCTTTAAGCTTATATAGAGATTTGCCCTTTAATAACTACTAATCACTGAAACAAATTAAAATCTGTAAATGTAGTAAATTATAAAAGACCCACTAGATGGCAGCACGGTACTGTATCAATTTTAAAGCTTTAATATAATTCTCAAGTTACTGTATAATGTAATGTGCTACAACTACAAAGCTAAATTATTCCAAAGCATGGTCTTGTCATAAGAGTTTGTATTGCCAACCAACCACAAAACCAACTGCTTGTGTAAACCATAGTTAAAATGAATAACAGATTTTTTTTTAGTGATATTTTTTTTTTTTAATAACTAAACCAGGCTTGCACTGGCCAACTTGTTTTTCAAGGTGGTAGCTCAAGGTCCACACTGGCCAAGTTCCCATAATCACCTGGAAATGCCTGAAATTTCAGGTTGCCTCATGAGACTGAGGGAGTCATGCACTAAGCTCCGTTATGTCACTTTTAGAGCGCAAAGTGCTCTTAGAACGTGATGTTGCGCTGAACCCGATTCACTAAGCAACGCAAACAGGCACTTTCCGCTCTAAAACTGACTTTTTTCTGGAGTTTTTCTAAGTCCAACTTTGCTCGTTCGTAACCCTGTTTGCGTTAAATTCTGCCCTTGAGCGAAATGCACTAAGCAACGCAACCTTAGCGTACACGAAAGTTGCGTTGATCAGAACACGTCAGCTCAAGGTAGACGCAAAAAAAGCTGGACTTAGAAAAAATTATTTTTGCATGCGCAAAACCCACACAACAGGCCGGCTGGTGTCCCTGGCTGACCCCGCAGGGATCCCCGAGAGAGCCCGGGGGTCACGCGGGTGTCCCTAGCTGACCCTGCGGGAGTCCCCGGCTCACCAAGCGGGGGTCCCCGCGGGAGTCCCGGGGTCCCCGCGGGCCTGCGGTACCAATGACGTCACATTTTGGTCAAATGTTTCCCACGATCCTGATTGGGCCATGAAAAACATGTGATTTGGCCAAAAAAAAATGATGACGTCATTTAAAGGCAATGACACCAGCCAATCAGAATGGCTGAGTTTCAATTGCCTTTAAGATGACATCATCAAAACAAAGATGGCCGGCGACACATGGTACGGTAGCCAATCAGAGTGTGGAAACTCCATCACAATTCTGATTGGCTGAAGCAAAGCCTCTGTCACATGGTCTACTTGACAATTCGCAATGGCATCTATATTTTAGACAACTGGAGCAAATCATTCTCCTTAATTGAAAATTACCAACACTAATTTTCTCCTCAATGTACAATCAAGTTTCACTATTTACACAGAATATAATCTAGGAGAAGAAATGCAACCATTTGTTATGCAATCATAAAACACACGGAGCAAGGTTTTGGGGTTGTATCAAGTTTTAGGTAAAACCTTAATGTGTAAAAAAAAATTATATTTAAAGGAGGTGCATAGCTAATTGTGGAACATGGAGGTCACAGGCTCCTAGTGCTCCTCTTGTTGGTTTCCCTCTTAATAGTTGGGAAAGTGTCCAACCAACTTTTTGCCATAAAAACACATTGATAGTTGAGGGTCGGTATCACTGCTGAGCCGGCGTTGAGGTCCACTGCTGGCCATATGATGTAGTGGTCTAATGGGGCCTTGGGATCTGCGGACACCAAAAGCTTACAGAGGGGACCGGGGTGAGACCAAGTGGTGAAATTCAGCTCCCTAAGGCAGAAATGCATTCGTGAATCCCAGGAGTGCATTTGGGTGTAGCCCTCAGCCGACGATCACGGGTCCTCTCGTTCCCTCACCAAGCAGAGCTGATTGAGTGCAGATGGCACCGACAGTCATTTTAGAGCACTGAACACCTTGTGAGTGAATATGGCCTGCAAAACAAGAGACTCTTATATGTCTACACATACTAACCCTCCACTGCCGACACTGACACAAAAGCTAACTCAGACCTTGCATATGGGGGTAGTAAAAGCAACCTGAAAAAGTGCATTCTTGAACTTGCATAATGTTTAAAAAAAAGTTGAATGGCTGCAAATTTGAGTTACAGAACCTTAATTTGGTAAGCAGCAATATACTTTGGCTGCCCAATATGGAATTAGTGACTCTCCCAAGGGTGTTACAGATTCTGATCCTGAAATACATGATGATCTTCCTGCTGTTTTCACAAGATCTGACATGATATGTTTTGTAAATTATATTAAGTCTACACTGGCGACACACTTTATTCGAGCACGGCTAGTCCCGCGAATTCGGGTATACTCGGGTGTATTCAGGTTTCTGATAGTTTTCTGCCAGAGTGCATTGCGTTATTTTCCGGCCGGAATTTAAGCTTTTTATTCCGGCTGGTTACAATACTGCAATGCCGTCAAAATACACATGGTGGCGCTTGCGAGCTATTCTCTGTGAAGCCGTCCCCTATAATGAATTGTAATGCAGTATATACTGTATACTATATACTGTAAATACTGTATAACAACAACCCCTGTAAGCCCTAACATACAGTACTGTACAGTACTGTACTGTACTGTATATGCACATACATAAATGATACTACTGTATGGGCGGCGGGGGCGAGATGTGTTTGCAGCAGAGAAAGATCCGCTGCTCTCTCTCTGCGCAAACATCCGCACATTAAAAATTATTTGAAATACATTTTTATTGATAGTGTAGATGTCCAGGGGGTCTCCGGAGCTGAACCGCGTTGGTTTTAGGTCTGGGGACCCCGTGCCCCCCGAGATACAGGCCCCTTTAGGGGGTGCCGGTATCCCTCTGCGTTTAAAGGTCCCGATCATGTGACCGCGGCCTGTAAACCAAGCAGAGCAGAGGGATACCGGCACCCCCTAAAGTGGCCTGTATCTCGGGGGGCACGGGGTCCCCAGACCTGAAACCTGTGCGCTTCTGCTCTGGAGACCCTCTGCACATGTACACTATCAATAAAACACATACAATATACAGTATAAATAAACACTCGTTCTTTACCTTAGCGTCTATGCGCTATGGTAAAGAAGCATTATTTTAATAATATTGTAAAGTGAGCAGGGGGTTCCCTGAGCCAGAAATTAATGCTCAGGGAACCCCCCCCCCCCCTGCTCCTGATCAATATTATTAAAAATACGGAAAGTGCTGCGTCATTACCATAGCGGATAGCCGCTAAGGCAATGAAGGGGTTAAGGCATAATAAACAATTAATACATTCAATACATATTTTTCACGTCTGTGTTAAAACTCCCTGCCTTCTCTCTAATCTATGTAAAACCCCCTCCCCCTATTCTCGCTTTTAAAACGCCCTGCCTTCTCTCTAATCTATGTAAAAAACCCTCCCCTATCCCCCTATTGTGTGTGTGCGTTAAGCTTCCCTGCAAGCTATGTAAAAAAACCTCCCCCTATTGTGTGTGTGTGTTAAATCTGCCTGGCCTGTGTTTCTGAGTGCTGAGTGCTCTGCGTTTAAAGGTCCCGATCACGTGATCGCGGCCTGTAAACCAAGCAGAGCAGAGGGATACCGGCACCCCCTAAAGGGGCCTGTATCTCGGGGGGCACGGGGTCCCCAGACCTGAAACCTGTGCGCTTCAGCTCCGGAGACCCCCTGCACATGTACACTATCAATAAAAATGTATTTCAAATGTATTTATTGTCATTTATTTATTTATTTAGATTTATTTATTAATTGTGCTGCTGCTGCTGCAAGTCGTAAACTCACACCAAGGGCCAAACACCCCCCTCACCCCAAATAAAAAAAATTCACGCACAGCAGCCCCACAATTAATAAATAAATCTAAATAAATAAATAAATAAATAAATAAATAAATGCCAATAAATACATTTGAAATACATTTTTATTGATAGTGTAGATGTATATATATATATATATATATATACAGTATACAGTATATATACACACATGATGAACCAATAGTACAAATACATGTAGAATGGTTATCAAAATCATACTGTCCTACAGATAACGCTTCTCTATACAGACAATAATAATAATCCATTTAATAATCCTACAGTAACTTATTTTACAATATAAAACATAACATTACAATCCACACAGTACATTGCATTTACATTGTATACTGTAAATGATGCATAGCATTAAATCTATGCACCATATACAATACTGTACATTCTGCAAATGAATGTTAACAATATAATTGCAAGCTACTCTACCAGTAAATACTGTACAAACACTTCCAAACAAGTCAACTACAGTATTTTAACCAATCAAGTAAACCAAAATCAATATATACTGTAAGTACCAACCAGAAAAGACAATTTAAAACCAAACTAACCCTTACAATACCAAGGATTACATCTATCTAATTGTAAAAAACCTTATACATTATACACAGCATTGTTTAAAGCCCCCTCCCCCCTAATGTTTCTGTTAAGCAGATTACACTGAAGGGAGAGAGATATAAAGGCCTAAAGCCCCTTCCCCCCCTAATGTTTGTGTTAAACAGATTACATTGAAGGGAGAGAGATGTTTCTGTTACCAGTAAATCTCCCTCCCTGCATTGCTAACCACCCTCACCCCCTACCCACATACCGTTAACCCCCCCCCCCCCCATCCTGGCCATGGCCCCTCCGCTTCTGCAAAACAGACACAAAAATTAAAACATACAAAGTAATGTCCCCTAACCCCTTAATCACCATAGCGGTTATTAACCGCTACAGTCATGAAGGGGTTAAAACCACTCGGGATGCCTACATACCCTCCCACACTAACCCCCCCCACCCGTGAGGCCTAACCACCCAGTCAGTACCCACAAGGGAGGCCTACCCACATACCGTTGGGGAAACACCCCACCCCCACCCCAGTACCCACAATAAAAACAGTACAATGACCCACAATAAACAGCATTCTATTTATTAAATACATTACCCACCCCCTGTGCCCCCCCCTCCATAAATACAAGATTTATTCTTTTACATTCAGGGTCCATAACGCAGCCCCACGCTAGTCCCCGGTGGGCTGGCAGGGCACCTGGACAGACCTACAGTTTACCAGCAGCATTCCACAGGTTCTGGAGGCCTGCTGGTGGATCCTGCCAGCACCATGGCGCCCAGGTGGTCTCCTTGGGTCACCGTGAGCCACAATTGGGTCCCCACGGTAGGCCCAAGGATGTCTGGGAGCCCCGGGTCAAACCCACAGGTGTCTGCGGGGCCTCGGGTGGTTCCCATGGGGGTCTGGGGAACTCACGGGTGCTCACTACGGGTCCGCGGTGCCCCCACAGAAGTGGGACCACACATCATCATCCCCGCACCTACGGGTCGGAGGTGCCCCCACAGAAGTGGGACCACACATCGTCATGCCCGCAGACTACGGGTCCGCGGTGCCCCCACAGAAGTGGGACCACACATCATCATCCCCGCATGTGTCACCCGTGGAACCACCAGCCTGCTACCCTTTAGGATACCCGAGGATTCCCCGCGGGTGGTCTCCAGAGGTCCCACGCAAAACCACGGAAGTAACCCTGAATGTAAAAAAAATAAACCTGGCCTATACATTCAATACATACACCCTCCCCCCCAACACCTACAGTACAATAATGTGCAAAATAACTATTATCCAGATATGGATAATAGATTAATTGCCCATTATTAAAAACATTAACTAGCATATACAAATAAATAAAGTACTACTGACCTCATCAATACGAAGTGTCCGATGCCAGCGCCTTCCTTCTCTTGCCCACACAAAACATAGCCAAAACCAAGGCAATACATTGCAAGTACAGTACATTCAGATATCAATTAACCCCTTAAACACCTTATCAGATAATAACCGCAAAGGTGATTAAGGGGTTAAGCCACACAGGCCCGATACCCACCCTTCACCCATGAATTTGTACTGTGGCTTCATCATGCAACTATATATATATATACTGTATATATATATACACAGAGAGACAGAGAGAAAGAGAGAGAGAGAGAGAGAGAGATATATATATACAGTATATATATATATATATATATATATATATATATATATATAAATACACACACGTTATATACACACCCATGATAAACCAATATACAGTACAAATAAATGTAGAAGGGTTATCAAAAGCACTGTCCTACAACCAAACTCTTCTCCATACATACACACTAAATTAAAATAAATTTCCTTTAATATTCATAACTGATCTCTCAATCTACTGTAAATCATCACTAAACCTCTGAAAAGCCATTTAAACAACTTACATTCCAATATAAATGATGCCTAAATATCTACTGTATGCACCATATACATTCTGCAAATTACTGTAATCAACCAAGTAAACAAAACTCAATTAGCAATCATTATTTACATCCCTAAACAATTCAGACTAGATCCCGAACAATAAAATCATTAACAAATTCACGCCTAGAGCAGAACAATTAAGCCTTTGAAAAAATATATGTACCGACAAAAATACAACCTTTCCAAACCAAGCCTACCTATCCCTGACCTTCCTCAAACACACAATACAATACCAAGGAATACATCTACAGTATCTAATTTTAAAATACTTTAAACTCACAAAATAATTAAAAACACATCTAATCCAGCTTTTAAAACATCATCATTTCTTACCCTGAATGTATACTGTACAGTATATCTCTCTAGACATATATATTGTACATACATACATACAGTGGCAAGAAATGATATACCACAAAAAAAAAAAAATACACATGTTAAAAAACCTTTTGAAAAAATTAACAAGTTAAATAAAATACATTTCTTTACTGTAGTTCACTTACCATTACTTGCCCCCACCGACTCCCGTTGCCCAGCTTACTCACGAACCAATCCACGATCAGGAACCCATAAAATAATAAACCATTCAAAATAATAAACATTAAACTAAAAATCCAAACCAATCCACGGGTCTTCTACTTGTAATACATCTTCATCTGTATTCTTCTTTCTTCTATCTCCTTCCGGGCGGGGCAGGGCGTGGTCTTCTTTCCATCATCGGCCACGCCCTTGTCTTTTTTCTTCTCCGGAGGTCCTTCATCCGCGGCGTCTGGCTGCAAAATGAGACGACATAGGCTTTTAAAGGCCTATGACGTCACATTTTGCGTCATGGTTCCCACGGTCCTGATTGGACCGTGAAAACCATGTGTTTTGGCCGATAATAAAAAAATGATGACGTCACTTAAAGGGAATGAAAGCACAGCCAATCAGAATGGCTTTGCTTCAAATGCCTTTAAGGTGACATCATTAAAAGACACATGGCCGTGCACACATGGTACTAGAGCCAATCAGAGCGTGGGAACTTTATCCCTACTCTGATTGGCTCTGGTATACCATGTGTCAGGGGCTTGGGGGAGAAAGGATGTGACGTCAATGAAAACCTGTCACGTGGTACGGTAGCCAATCAGAGCGTGGGAACTTTATCCTTATTGACGTCACATCCTTTCTCCCCCAAGCCCCTGACACATGGTATACCAGAGCCAATCAGAGTAGGGATAAAGTTCCCACGCTCTGATTGGCTCTAGTACCATGTGTGCACGGCCATGTGTCTTTTAATGATGTCACCTTAAAGGCATTTGAAGCAAAGCCATTCTGATTGGCTGTGCTTTCATTCCCTTTAAGTGACGTCATCATTTTTTTATTATCGGCCAAAACACATGGTTTTCACGGTCCAATCAGGACCGTGGGAACCATGACGCAAAATGTGACGTCATAGGCCTTTAAAAGCCTATGTCGTCTCATTTTGCAGCCAGACGCCGCGGAGGAAGGACCTCCGGAGAAGAAAAAAGACAAGGGCGTGGCCGATGATGGAAAGAAGACCACGCCCTGCCCCGCCCGGAAGGAGATAGAAGAAAGAAGAATACAGATGAAGATGTATTACAAGTAGAAGACCCGTGGATTGGTTTGGATTTTTAGTTTAATGTTTATTATTTTGAATGGTTTATTATTTTATGGGTTCCTGATCGTGGATTGGTTCGTGAGTAAGCTGGGCAACGGGAGTCGGTGGGGGCAAGTAATGGTAAGTGAACTACAGTAAAGAAATGTATTTTATTTAACTTGTTAATTTTTTCAAAAGGTTTTTTAACATGTGTATTTTTTTTTTTTTGTGGTATATCATTTCTTGCCACTGTATGTATGTATGTACAATATATATGTCTAGAGAGATATACTGTACAGTATACATTCAGGGTAAGAAATGATGATGTTTTAAAAGCTGGATTAGATGTGTTTTTAATTATTTTGTGAGTTTAAAGTATTTTAAAATTAGATACTGTAGATGTATTCCTTGGTATTGTATTGTGTGTTTGAGGAAGGTCAGGGATAGGTAGGCTTGGTTTGGAAAGGTTGTATTTTTGTCGGTACATATATTTTTTCAAAGGCTTAATTGTTCTGCTCTAGGCGTGAATTTGTTAATGATTTTATTGTTCGGGATCTAGTCTGAATTGTTTAGGGATGTAAATAATGATTGCTAATTGAGTTTTGTTTACTTGGTTGATTACAGTAATTTGCAGAATGTATATGGTGCATACAGTAGATATTTAGGCATCATTTATATTGGAATGTAAGTTGTTTAAATGGCTTTTCAGAGGTTTAGTGATGATTTACAGTAGATTGAGAGATCAGTTATGAATATTAAAGGAAATTTATTTTAATTTAGTGTGTATGTATGGAGAAGAGTTTGGTTGTAGGACAGTGCTTTTGATAACCCTTCTACATTTATTTGTACTGTATATTGGTTTATCATGGGTGTGTATATAACGTGTGTATATATATTGTGACAGAAACCAGGGGTTGGTAATAAACTCCATATACAGGGCTCCCAGGATACTGAACAGTTTCTGTCCTGTCTAAGCTGAACAGGGCAGCCTCGTGGTACAGGCACTCCATTCCACAGTTTGTCTGCTGCCTGTTTTCTGTCACCTGTCATGCTGATTAGAGTTCAGGTATATAAGACCTGTTTCCTGTTTCCTCTGGGCCCCGCCCAAGAGCCTGGAAGGCTGCTGAACTGCAGAGGGGTGAGAAAGCCTCTTTCCCAAATCGCTTCATTCATTCTGTTAGTTTGTCTAAAGACTGCAAAGGTACTTATTTTGTTGGTGGAAGTGGACAAGCCACTTCCAACTCTGAGTCAGGGACATCTAAGTTTAAGTTATCGCTCAGACGAGCAGCTTTTTGTTTGGCTTTGTTTTCTGTTTAAGCTGTGGCAGTCTCAGTGCCTGGGACTGAATAAACCAGGCATAGCCTGTTTAAAGGAACAGTACGTGACGTCTCATCATTTAACCTACCCTAAAAGACCGTGTTCTAACAGTCCCGGACAGACGGCGGAGCCCCGGAGTAAGCCGTTTGTCACATATGGTGGAGAATGCGGGCAGAACACTGAAAGGTCTGGGGGTTAAAGAACTTTAAAAAAAAAAAAAAAAAAAAAAAAAAAGAAGGTTTTTTTTTCTCTCTCTCCAAACAAGATGGAAGACGTGGTGAGTGCGCTGGTACGCAATGTCGCTGTCCAGAAAGACGCGAATGAAGCCCAGCAACAGGCGAGTGAAACCCAGCGACAGCTGTTAATAGCCCAGCAAGAGACTAATGCAAACCAGCAAGAGACAAACCGCCTGCTGAGAGAGGAGCAAAAGCGGTTCGCTCAGGGCTTACAGCAGGAACTCGAGATCCTGAGGGGGACTATCAGTAACCTTCCACTGGCAGAGGCAGCCCCAGTTCCGAAAATGACCAGGGCAAGCCACTACCTTCAGAAGATGGGACCCTCGGATGATGTGGAAGCCTATCTTCTCACGTTTGAACGCACGGCACAGAGAGAGGGATGGCCAGAAGCTGAGTGGGCTGGTCTAATCGCACCCTTCCTAAGCGGCGAACCCCAGAAGGCTTACTTTGATTTAGAGCCAGCCGAAGCTAACGTCTATGCAAAATTGAAGTTCGAGATCCTCGCCCGCCTCGGCGTAACCACGGCTGTTCGTGCCCAAAGGTTTCACGCATGGTCCTTCACGATGGATAAAGCCACCCGAAGCCAGATGTATGACCTCATCCACCTCGCCCGGAAGTGGCTACAACCCGAGATCAACTCAGCAAGCCACATCGTGGAACGGTTGGTCATGGACCAGTTCTTGAGGAAACTTCCCTCTGCCTTACGCCGTTGGGTCAGTCGGAGTGACCCCCACAATGCGGATGAGCTTGTGGCCCTTGTAGAAAGGTACAGTGCAGCAGAAGAGCACCCGCAACCCACAGTCGTGGAGCAACCCCACTATCCGAGGTTCCAGGACTCTTCCAGAGACGGTAAAAGGGTACCGGGGTTAAGGGGCGCTGAAGAGCGGCGACCACCTTCACGCCGCTCCAGCAACAGTGGTTCGCACACTAAGGGCAATAGCCAACATGGGGAGCCGGGAAAAGGCTCTAAGTGGGACACAGACTATGTACCTAAATGTGTAAATTGTCATGAGAGGGGCCACACAGCAAAAATCTGCCCACTAAATGATGAGCCCATGCAATGCAACAGCGTGGAACCTTATTCGCTGTTGTCCCAATGTATGGGCCCTAGCCCAGAGGACCCCTTGAATAACCATCTGTGGGCATTTGTAAAGGTTAATGGTAAGAGGGTTCGGGCACTTCTTGACTCTGGGAGTATGGTCACACTAGTGTCCGAATACCTATTGCCCATTAAGAAGAAACAGGTAAACAGTTCACAAAGAGTGGCAATTTGTTGTATACATGGGGATAATCATGAATATTCCACTGTTGATGTTTTTTTTGAAACAGAATTTGGTTCTTTAGATTTCAAGGTGGGTGTTGTACCCAAACTGGCACATGATGTGTTAATAGGGACCGACTTTCCCCATTTTCTAAAAATGTGGTCCCCAGCTCAGAATAGCGCCCAGAGTTCAATAGCAGACCATAACGAAGTGTTAGAAGAAACAAATCCTTTCCCTTTTTCAGAAATGGAGGTTGACGAGGGCCCAAATAAGAAGGGGGAAAAGGAGGAGTGCTGTGAAATTCCCTTCCCCATCACTACTTTGGTAGGGAATACCCCAAATCAAGATGTTGATCAGGCACTTACCACCCCAGTACAGGATAAGACCCTCGCTGACCTAGAGGTCAGTCCTGGGAGTTTTAAGAAGGCCCAGTGGGAGGACCCCACATTAGCGGTAGCAAGGGGAAATATACGGGACCAGAATAGTACTCATGGCCAACCAGATAGGTCACTTGCTTACCCCTACTTCGAGGTAGAGAACGACCTAGTATATCGGGTTGATAAAAGAAAATCAGTTACAACTAAACAATTGTTGGTACCACGGACATTCCGTAACGTAGTATTACACCTCGCACATAGTCATCCATTGGGGGGACACCTAGGGGTGGAAAAGACAAAAGAAAAGGTTCTCCGAAGCTTTTATTGGCCTGGGGTTCTGGCAGAAATTACAAACTATTGTTCCTCATGCCCAGAATGTCAGATCACCGCCCCGTTCAAAGCATACCGCAGCCCATTGGTACCCCTTCCCATAATAGAGGTACCATTTGACCGGATTGCTATGGATCTAGTAGGACCCCTAATAAAGTCTGCTAGGGGACATCAGCATATATTGGTAATATTAGATTATGCTACCCGATATCCGGAGGCAGTTCCCCTACGTAGCACCTCTGCTAAAAACATAGCAAAAGAGTTAGTACTTCTGTTTTCCCGGGTCGGAATTCCTAAAGAGATCTTATCTGACCAGGGAACACCATTTATGTCCCAAGTAACAAAAGAGCTATGTAAACTCCTAAAAATCAAGCATCTCAGAACCTCAGTCTATCATCCACAAACAGATGGTTTAGTGGAAAGGTTCAATAAAACCTTAAAGAGCATGTTACGCCGGGCGGTCGATAAGGATGGGAAAAACTGGGACTGTTTGTTACCATACCTGTTATTTGCCATTAGGGAAGTTCCCCAGTCATCCACAGGCTTCTCCCCGTTTGAACTATTGTATGGCCGACATCCAAGGGGCTTACTGGATATAGCCAAAGAAACTTGGGAACACGAGGTTACCCCTTACAGAAGTGTAATAGAGCATGTTGCCCAAATGCAGGACCGCATTGCTGCAGTCCTACCCATAGTGAGGGAACACATGGAGAAAGCTCAAGAAGCACAAAGGAATACGTATAATAAGGGTGCTAGGGTCAGAATTTTTTTTCCAGGTGATAGGGTACTAGTTCTGGTTCCCACCGTGGAGAGTAAATTCCTTGCTAAATGGCATGGGCCATATGAGGTCTTGGAAAGAGTGGGAGAAGTAAATTATAGGGTAAGGCAGCCAGGTAGGAGGAAACCTGAGCAAATTTACCATATAAACCTACTCAAGCCCTGGAAAGATAGAGAGGTCTTGTTAACCCTAGTACCCCCAGGTCCGTCAGAGAATCAAGAAACTGACCCAGAGGTTAGCATAGCTGAAACACTGTCCGTGCATCAGAAACGAGAGGTCCAGAGTTTAGTGAGAAGGAACAAAGAAATCTTCTCTACACAGCCAGGTAAAACTAACGTAATTAAACATGACATAGTCTCTGAACCGGGGGTCCGAGTTAACCTTAAACCGTACCGAATCCCAGAGGCCAAGAGAGAGGCTATAAGTTTAGAGGTTAAAAAAATGCTAAAACTAGGCGTAATTGAGGAATCCCAAAGTGGGTGGAACAGCCCTATAGTTTTAGTCCCAAAGCCAGACGGTACAACAAGGTTTTGTAATGACTACCGGAAACTAAACGCGGTGTCAAAATTTGATACTTATCCTATGCCCAGGGTGGATGAACTTGTAGAGAGACTGGGCAAAGCCCGATATCTCACAACCCTAGACCTAACAAAAGGGTACTGGCAGGTTCCCCTCACAGAAAGGGCAAAAGAAAAAACAGCCTTCTCAACCCCAGACGGCCTCTTTCAATATAAGGTGCTGCCTTTTGGCTTACATGGAGCTCCCGCCACATTCCAAAGAATGATGGATAAAATTTTAAAACCACATGTTCGGTACGCTGCCGCCTACCTGGATGATGTGGTAATCCATAGTGAAGATTGGCAGTCCCACCTTCCAAAGGTCCAAGCTGTGCTCGACGCAGTTCGGTCTGCTGGACTAACTGCTAACCCCGCTAAATGCACTATTGGTCTGGAGGAGGCCAAGTATCTGGGGTATTCTATTGGTAGAGGGTTACTCAAACCACAAACACTCAAAGTAGAGGCGATACAAAATTGGCCAAGGCCAGTCACAAAAAAACAAGTAAGGACCTTTTTGGGGTTAATTGGCTACTATAGGAGGTTTATTCCCAATTTTGCAACTAAGGCAACCCCACTAACCGACCTCACAAAAGCAAGAGGACCGCTAATGGTAAAGTGGTCCCCCGAAGCCGAACAGGCCTTTAGAAGCCTGAAAGAAGCTCTCTGTGCCCAACCAGTGTTGGTCACACCTGACTTCTCCAAAGAGTTCGTAGTCCAAACCGACGCATCTGAGGTAGGGCTGGGGGCGGTACTCTCCCAGGAGTCTCAAGGGGAGGAGCACCCCATCCTTTATTTAAGTAGGAAACTAAATCCCCAGGAGAAAAATTACTCCATAGTCGAGAAAGAGTGTCTCGCAATAAAGTGGGCTGTAGAGACACTCAAGTATTATCTGTTGGGGAGAAAGTTCCGATTGGTCACAGATCATGCACCCCTTACCTGGATGTGTCAAAATAGGGAGAAGAACGCTAGGGTGACCAGGTGGTTCCTAAGCCTACAGCCCTTTAAATTTTCTGTGGAACACAGGTCGGGGCACAAACATGGCAATGCCGACGGGTTGTCAAGGATGCACTCCCTAATATCCATGGTCGCTCACCCCTCGAGGTCTGAGCTGGGGGGGAGGATATGTGACAGAAACCAGGGGTTGGTAATAAACTCCATATACAGGGCTCCCAGGATACTGAACAGTTTCTGTCCTGTCTAAGCTGAACAGGGCAGCCTCGTGGTACAGGCACTCCATTCCACAGTTTGTCTGCTGCCTGTTTTCTGTCACCTGTCATGCTGATTAGAGTTCAGGTATATAAGACCTGTTTCCTGTTTCCTCTGGGCCCCGCCCAAGAGCCTGGAAGGCTGCTGAACTGCAGAGGGGTGAGAAAGCCTCTTTCCCAAATCGCTTCATTCATTCTGTTAGTTTGTCTAAAGACTGCAAAGGTACTTATTTTGTTGGTGGAAGTGGACAAGCCACTTCCAACTCTGAGTCAGGGACATCTAAGTTTAAGTTATCGCTCAGACGAGCAGCTTTTTGTTTGGCTTTGTTTTCTGTTTAAGCTGTGGCAGTCTCAGTGCCTGGGACTGAATAAACCAGGCATAGCCTGTTTAAAGGAACAGTACGTGACGTCTCATCATTTAACCTACCCTAAAAGACCGTGTTCTAACAGTCCCGGACAGACGGCGGAGCCCCGGAGTAAGCCGTTTGTCACAATATATATATATATATATATATATATATATACTGTATATATATATCTCTCTCTCTCTCTCTCTTTCTCTCTGTCTCTCTGTGTATATATATATACAGTATATATATATAGTTGCATGATGAAGCCACAGTACAAATTCATGGGTGAAGGGTGGGTATCGGGCCTGTGTGGCTTAACCCCTTAATCACCTTTGCGGTTATTATCCGATAAGGTGTTTAAGGGGTTAATTGATATCTGAATGTAATTGCAATGTATTGGCTTGGTTTTGGCTATGTTTTGTGTGGGCAAGAGAAGGAAGGCGCTGGCGTCGGACACTTCGTATTGATGAGGTAAGTAGTACTTTATTTATTTGTATATGCTAGTTAATGTTTTTAATAATGGGCAATTAATCTATTATCCATATCTGGATAATAGTTATTTTGCACATTATTGTACTGTAGGTGTTGGGGGGGAGGGTGTATGTATTGAATGTATAGGCCAGGTTTATTTTTTTTACATTCAGGGTTACTTCCGTGGTTTTGCGTGGGACCTCTGGAGACCACCCGCGGGGAATCCTCGGGTATCCTAAAGGGTAGCAGGCTGGTGGTTCCAGGGATGATGATGTGTGGTCCCACTTCTGTGGGGGCACCGCGGACCCGTAGTCTGCGGGCATGACGATGTGTGGTCCCACTTCTGTGGGGGCACCTCCGACCCGTAGGTGCGGGGATGATGATGTGTGATCCCACTTCTGTGGGGGCACCGCGGACCCGTAGTGAGCACCCGTGAGTTCCCCAGACCCCCATGGGAACCACCCGAGGCCCCGCAGACACCTGTGGGTTTGACCCGGAGCTCCCAGACATCCTTGGGCCTACCGTGGGGACCCAATTGTGGCTCACGGTGACCCAAGGAGACCACCTGGGCGCCATGGTGCTGGCAGGATCCACCAGCAGGCCTCCAGAACCTGTGGAATGCTGCTGGTAAACTGTAGGTCTGTCCAGGTGCCCTGCCAGCCCACCGGGGACTAGCGTGGGGCTGCGTTATGGACCCTGAATGTAAAAGAATAAATCTTGTATTTATGGGGGGGGGGCACAGGGGGTGGGTAATGTATTTAATAAATAGAATGCTGTTTATTGTGGGGCTGTGCATTGTTTTGATTGCGGGGACTGGGGGTGGGGGGTGGGGTTCCCCAACGGTATGTGGGTAGGCCTCCCTTGTGGGTAGTTAGTGGGTGAGGGTTGAGGGTGGTTAGGCCTCACGGGGTGGGGGGTTAGAGTGGGAGGGTATGTACAGTAGGCGTCCCGAGTGGTGGGTGAGGGCGGGTTAACCCCTTCATGACTGTAGCGGTTAATAACCGCTATGGTGATTAAGGGGTTAGGGGACATTACTTTGAAAGTGTTATTTTTTTTCTCTGTTTTACTGTACAGCAGCGGAGGTTGCCATGGGTAGTGGGTAGTGTATTGAATGTATTTATTGGTTATTATGCCTTAACCCCTTCATTACCTTAGCGGCTATACGCTATGCTAATGAAGCCTCGTTTCTGAACTTTTAATAATATTGTGCAGGAGCAGGGGGTCCCCTGAGATTAGATTTCTGTCTCAGGGAACCCCCTTCTCACTGTACAATATTATTAAAAAGACAGAAATGCTGCTTCTTTACCATAGCGCATAGCCGCTAAGCTAAAGAATGATTCTTTAATGATGTGTGTGTGTTTTATTCACAGTGTACATGTGCAGGGGGTCTCCGGAGCTGAAGCGCACAGGTTTCAGGTCTGGGGACCCCGTGCCCCCCGAAATACAGGCCCCTTTAGGGAGTGCCGGTATCCCTCTGCTCTGCTTGGTTTACAGGCCGCGGTCACGTGATCGGGGCTTTTAACGCAGAGGGATACCGGCACCCCCTAAAGGGGCCTGTATCTCGGGGGGCACGGGGTCCCCCGACCTGAAACCAGTGCGGTTCAGCTCCAGAGACCCCCTGCACATCTACACTATAAATAAAAATGTATTTCAAATGTATTTATTTGTATTTATTTATTTATTTATTGCGGGGATGCTGTGTGTGATTATTTTTTATTGTGTTTAGCGGGGGTGGGTGACGGGGTTTATAAATGTGAGTTTATAAATAAAATAAAGAATATTATTTATAGGGGCCTTAGAACAGAAGTTCCCACGCCAATTGCGCGCTCATTGCTCTTTTGTTACAATGTTGCTGGTCTTGCGGGTTTGCAGTCTGGCAGCAAAAAGTAGTTTGTACAGTAGTACTGAGTGTGAGATATTTTATTTAAAAATACAGTACAAAAACCGTGCAACACACAACAACATTCAGTATCCTTTGTTTAAGTACAGCAGGTACTATAGGGTAAAACATGTACTGTACAGTACAGCACAATATTACAGTGTGGTCTCACTGAAAGTCCTCCCCATTTTCCAGCCATGGCCGATGCCTTGCATGGCGCAAAACGCCATTAATGCAGTCTCTAACGCCTCTCATTACAGGATCTGTAACAGGGTAATAGCGCTGCATTTCTTCCACAATCTTTTTCCTTAAATTGGCAGGAAGGGCATTTTTTTGGCGATTCCCATCATAGTTCACTTTGAACACCCACTCGCAGTACAATGTGTAGGGAACATGGTGTTTAAATATGATCAAGGCATACTTGTGTGGTATACCAGCACTCCTCACCCTATACTTCTCCCTCAGTGCCGGTGGCAGATCGCACAGGGAGATGTCGGGCACTGTTTGTATGCGAGCGGGTGTAGGAGGTCTTTTGGGAGCGGGTGTACTTGAGGCGATGGGCAATGGTAGGGTGTCTGGGAGGAAGCTTTCCTCCGGTAGTGGTCGCCGGGTTGTCTCCTGGCGTGGTCTTGACGGGGTTGTCATGTCCTCCTCAATAGCATAGTACACTGTATCTTCTGGTGGAGGGGGTGTGCTTGGTGATGGAAGGGGGTCGAAGGTACCATGCATCACATCCATGTCACCCCCCTGCTCCAGCGTCGGGGAAACAGGGGCATTAACACCGAGCAAATAATGTATGCCCGCTATGTCTGCCTCTATCTTGTGCATCCGTTGATCCAGCCGCTGCTCCATTTGTAGCATCCGTTGCTCCATATGTAGCACCGACTCCAGAAGCAGATCTAGCTTTGCCAGCACACTAGAATTCCCGGGGAGATCCACACTTAGCCCATTCAGGATCCGGTCCAATGAGCTGCTTGTGCATGGCATCTGGAGATCTGGGAGGATGGGTGCAACGGAGGATGAGATGGGGGTTCCCTGGAGAGAAGCGGCATCGATGGAGATTGGAAGAGGTGACCTGGGGATGCCCGGTACAGGAGAAGCTGCAGCGTGGTGGAAGAGGGATGGAGAAGGTGACCGCTGGATTTCCGGGAGAGAAGCAGAGTCGTCCAAGAGCAAAGGAGACAGTGACCCGTGGATTTCAGAGGCAGCAGCATCTTCAGATGGAACCGGAGAAGATGGGGGTGGAGAAGCCGGGCTGAAGATTTCCGGGACAGCTACAGCAGAGTCGTCGAAGCTTATGGGAAGTAGTCTGCGGATTCGGTGAGTTGGCTGCCATGCGTCTTGCGTACCGAGCACAGTACCGTATTTCTTCTTCACATAATAAGGCTGACGTGTTTTAAAAGCCTTAGCCTTTGGGGTCAGCAGAAGGTTTTCTTTGTTGGCCTTAGCCTGTCGCTTTGCCTTTGGCTTGGAAACGGTAACTGCCTTTCTCTTTTTCAGTGTGGCAGGCACAGCAGAGGTGAGATGATTCTTTCGTCCATAGAACCGGGGCTGCTCCATGTAAGCGGGAGGCACAATGCAGTATCTGGACAATGGCTCAGATAAAGATCAGCAAGTGGTGGGCTATGCAACGTGTACAACCTTTTATGCATGGCGGCCAGGTACAGGTGTTGAAAGTGGGTGGTCTGTTATGTGAGTCATTAACATATAAATACACCATCCATTTTGTGGATTCACTGCACATTGAATACACATCGACTAAACATCGAATATACATTCTTGTGTTTGTATTTCTTTCTACAGTACTCGCAGCAATGCCTGTTAAGAAGATTTCAAAGGATCTCAGCATGAGAATGAAGGAGATGTACACGAGCGGAAAACGAATTGCAGATATCCAGCGCTGGTTAACTGCTTCTGGCCTCGTTGTGCCATCAAGCACCGTGTGCTATCATGCACAAGGAAAAAACAGACCGCAAAAAGGCACCAAAGATAACAAATGCGTAAGTATACTGTATTTATAAAACTTAACCAAAAAAAATATAGAAAACTGTAGTGTACATCTACAGTATACCGTATTTATATAGTATATTTATTATATTACAACAGTATATACTGTAGTGTACTGTATGTGTGGTCAATTTATATTTTTTGTGCAGCAGTATACACTTTTGGTATATTGCAATTCATCTGACAACGAATATACAGTATATGATGTGTATTTATTATGATATAACAACAGTATACCGTATTTATATAGTATATTTATTATATTACAACAGTATATACTGTAGTGTACTGTATGTGTGGTCAATTTATATTTTTTGTGCAGCAGTATACACTTTTGGTATATTGCAATTCATCTGAAACGAATATACAGTATATGATGTGTATTTATTATGATATAACAACAGTATACCGTATTTATATAGTATATTTATTATATTACAACAGTATATACTGTAGTGTACTGTATGTGTGGTCAATTTATATTTTTTGTGCAGCAGTATACACTTTTGGTATATTGCAATTCATCTGACAACGAATATACAGTATATGATGTGTATTTATTATGATATAACAACAGTATACCGTATTTATATAGTATATTTATTATATTACAACAGTATATACTGTAGTGTACTGTATGTGTGGTCAATTTATATTTTTTGTGCAGCAGTATACACTTTTGGTATATTGCAATTCATCTGACAACGGAATATACAGTATACAGTATGATGTGTATTTATTATGATATAATAACAGTATATTTATATAGTATATTTATATTACAACAGTACTGTATACTGTATATTTTGTCTATTTATATTTATAGTACAGCAGTATACATTTTTTGTATATTTATATTTACTGTATATTACAACATTACATGTACAGTATACAGTATACATTTTATATTGCTGCATATTAATAACACAATATAATTTCTTTGCATTGTAGGGAGACTACTCTTCTGGTGGACAGAATAAGTGAGGAGAATGATGAGAGGAGCGCATTAAGGGTTAAAAACACTCTTCAGGAAAACCACAATCTGACTGTATCCGAGAGCAGCATAAAGAAGATGAGACGCAGAATTGGATGGAAATATGGACGTGTGAGGTTAGTAGTGGACAGTACAGGAGGTACTGTACTGTAAAGTAAAAGTGTTGTTTTGCAAACTGTACTGCGCTGTGACGCTAACATTTTTTATTCATTGTCATTACAGAGCGTACCCCATGATACGGGACGCAAACAAAATCAAAAGAGTGCTCCAGGCCCAGGCATGGATCGACAGCGGTGAGACTTTCCAGGATTGCATCTTCACTGATGAGTCTACTGTGTCGCTGGAGAGATTTGCAAGATTTGCGTTCCACAAAAAAGGCCACATAACTTTGAAGCCGCGGCCAAAACACCCTGTGAAGCTGCATGTGTGGGGTGCCATCTCTAGGCGTGGACCGGGATGCATTGTCGTCTTTGAAGGTACAATTTCTCAAATATAATGCCGCCTAATGCACTGTACTTGACTAGTGTTGCCTTACCGTATGCACTGTACTGTACTATTGAGCACTTTTCTTTTCTTGCTATAGGAATCATGAATAAAGATTTCTTCCAAGACAACATTGTGCCCGTGATAGTGCGATACATCACACAAGACTTTCCCAATGGTCATCGCTTTTACCAGGACAATGATCCCAAGCACAACGCGTCGACGGCGCATATCCTTGAGCGCGGCATCAACTGGGTGAAGACGCCAGCGGAGTAAGTGCAGTAGACCGTGTCCCATTTATGTTCCCCACTGTTTGTACTGTGTACTGTATCTCTTAAACTAATTGTCCTTTCTTTCCAATCACAGATCGCCAGACTTCAATCCGATCGAAATGGTCTGGCATCAGCTGAAGGACCACATCCGTAAAGTGGCGAAACCCTCCAAGAAGGACGAGTTGTATAAAGCCATAATGAGTTTTTGGAACGATGTACTCACCGAGGAACGATGCAATAAATATATAGACCATATTGCCACTGTGTTGCCCATTGTCATCGCGCGCAATGGACAAGCATCAGGAAAGTAGTACAGTGCTGTAGTATTGTACAGTAGGTACAGTATGATACAGGTAAGTATGGCACAGATTTTAGCTTTCCCAATAGTCAGAGTATACAGTAGTTCCAGTATACAGTACAGTAGACTAGTTTGACATACTACAGTAACTGCCTACTAACTGCTCCATTTTTTTCTTTCCAGAGAAAGCTGCACCAGCCACCTACTGTACAGTAGTTCTACCATAATACAGTACGCACATACAGTACAGTACAGTAACTGAACAAAGTTTTTGTTTTCTTGTCGTTCCAGGAAAAAGGGTGCACCAGGGGGGAGGGGGGGCCTTGTGTTCGTCAAATCTGCTTGTGCAGTCAAATGTACAGTATATAAACAGCAGTAATGATGTACACAACACCTCTCCTCTCTCAATGAACTACTGTACCGCAGACACAATGAGGATACTGTTACAGTATGAAGGGAAAAAGAACAGGATGGGTTATTTAACATTACAGTATACTGTGCAATATTTATACTGTATATTTATATATACTGTATTTTTATTCTAAAGGTATTCGAGAATGTACTCTACTGTATGAGGACCTGGTGACTTTCAACCCTCTCAGACCCACAGAAAGGATTATTTCACATCACTGTATATTTATCCTGTATATTTTCAGTAATTTAGAAGCAGTGGCTGTTCTGAACAGCCCAGGGCCAGATTAACAAAACAATGGCTTGGATTGGATTAGCCAGACGATTGATGCTTGGCCAGGGAGGGATTAAAAACTCTAAGGGAGGGGGTGGGTGGTGTAGCTGTAGGATTGTACTGTGTCAGTATTTCCAACGCCAGGTCACCCTAATAATTGCATGAATAAACCCCCAAAGACAAGGCCCAAATATACTAGTACAGTATACTGTACAGTACTGTAAAGTATGTATTATTGTGTGTTGATGTTTTGAATTGCTGTTAACTTGAAAAGTTTCACCATTGTATTGTACTGTATTTGTAAATAAAAGTATTTTGTGGCGACTTCAGCAATAAAAGAACTGGTTAATTTATCTCACATAAAGTACGTGAATACGACCGCAATCACCATTGTACAGTAAATGGGTGCATAGGATGGAACGACAGGTGCTAAAGGGGTATAAATATGATACTGTATTTATCAGTATTGATCAAAGAGAGTTGATCAGAAGGATTCCCCTTATAAAGTATACAGCACTCTATTGTCATTCATACAGTACAGTATACTGTAGTAAAAGGTAGACAACACATGGTCTTGCAGTACAGTATACTGTATTACTAAAAAATCTGTCAGGTTGACCAGAATCACTGCGGATATCGGAAAATAATACAATTTTATTAATTCTACGTACTGTATATAAGGGGAATCCTTCTGATCAACTCTCTTTGATCAACACTGATAAATACAGTAATTTATCTCACACTCAGTACTACAAACTGCTTTTTGCTTGCAATAAACAAACAAACAGGGAAATTGTCCAGGTGGTGTGGATACAGGTTAATGCCCCTGTCTGATAGGACAGACTCGGGCAAGAATGGCCTGTGAGAGGTGAATATCCAGAATGGTAGCTGGGATGGAAAGCGCTACCAACTGTGCAGGTATTGAAGTGTGTAGAAATGGGAAGGTGCCGTAGGCATCAAATGTGGAAAGCGCTCACCCAGACTTCATACACTTTGCGCTTTTTGCTTGCAGACTGCAAAGCCGCAAGACCAGCAACATTGTAAAAAAAGAGCAAAAAAAGAGCAATGAGCGCGAAATTGGCGTGGGAACTTCTGTTCTAGGGCCCCTAGAAATAATATTCTTTATTTTATTTATAAACTCACATTTATATATAAAGTATATATTTATTTCTCTTCATGTATTTATTTAGATTTATTTATTAATTGTGGAGCTGCTGTGCGTGAGGGGCCATGGCCAGGATGGGGGGGGGGGGGTAACGGTACAGTATGTGGGTAGGGGGTGAGGGTGGTTAGACCTCACAGTACATTATGCACATTGGGCCCCCCCCCTCCCCACATTTACATACTGTACACTGCACGACATCAATGCAGGGAGGGTTTACCAATGCAGGGAGGGTTTACCAATGCAGGTAAGGCTTTAGGCCTTTATATCTCTCTCCCTTCATTGTAATCTGTTTAACACAAACATTAGGGGGGAAGGGGCTTTAGGCCTTTATATCTCTCTCCCTTCATTGTAATCTGTTTAACACAAACATTAGGGGGGAAGGGGATTTAGGCCTTTATATCTCTCTCCCTTCAGTGTAATCTGCTTAACAGAAACATTAGGGGGGAAGGGGCTTTAGGCCTTTATATCTCTCTCCCTTCATTGTAATCTGTTTAACACAAACATTAGGGGGGGAAGGGGCTTTAGGCCTTTATATCTCTGTCCCTTCAGTGTAATCTGCTTAACAGAAACATTAGGGGGGAGGGGGCTTTAAACAATGCTGTGTATAATGTATAAGGTTTTTTACAATTAGATAGATGTAATCCTTGGTATTGTAAGGGTTAGTTTGGTTTTAAATTGTCTTTTCTGGTTGGTACACTGGCGACACACTTTATTCGAGCTCGGCTAGTCCCACGAATTCGGGTATACCCGGGTGTATTGAGGTTTGTGACTGTTTTCTGCCCGAGTGCATTGAGGTATTTTCCAAGCAGGGATTAAAGCATTTTATTCCCGCTGGCTGCAATACTGCACAGTATATATATATATACTGCATTACAATTCATGAATTTATGCCATCTGGTAGACACGCGAAGCATTGCAGCCTATTAAATCCTAATCATTATCATTTAACAGATCAGCCGCCCGTCAGCCAGGCATGAACCCAGGCTGGGAAGGCAAATGCAACGGGGCTTGTCAGAGGTGAGGAGCGGCGCATTCCAGGTATCTGTCAGGTACATACTGGGTATTTGCTCGAATAAAGTGTGTCGGTGCAGTACTTACAGTATATATTGATTTTGGTTTACTTGATTGGTTAAAATACTGTAGTTGACTTGTTTGGAAGTGTTTGTACAGTATTTACTGGTAGAGTAGCTTGCAATTATATTGTTAACATTCATTTGCAGAATGTACAGTACTGTATATGGTGCATAGATTTAATGCTATGCATCATTTACAGTATACAATGTACTGTAAATGCAATGTACTGTGTGGATTGTAATGTTATGTTTTATACTGTATGCTATTCATTAACTTCATTGCTCTACACATCTAGGGATTTCATTCCACCTTACCACCTTTCCTACACATGATTTGTGCTGTAGGCATTGGTTATATCACTGTATGCTAATGCAGATGTGTGATGCTTTGAGACTGTCATTTATACTTTGATAAGTCTACCTTTTGGTGTGTAGTGTGCATTATCCTTAGCGTTGTATACAGTAGGTGCCTTTGAACCCAGTAACCTATTGTGATTCACTTTGATTCTCCCTAGTGTTTTTTGAGTCACTATCCTTTTCATGTTTAGGGTTGACAGTGTGTGTCGTTCCCTAGTGCTGTTCATTAGTGTTTAAGGGTCCATGCCTCTTTTTTAAGTGTTTTTAAATCATGTACTGTTTATTCATCCCTTTTTGCACTGTGTCAAATAAATAAACAAATATATCAATTGCATACCTGAGTGCTCCCATACGGGTTACTTTTTTCTCTTTTCACTCACATACAGTATGTATGTATATATATATATATATATATATATATATATATATATATATATTGTGTATATATATATATATATATATATATATATATATATATATATATATATATATATACAAATATAGCTGTATGATATATATATATATACTGTATATATATATATATACACAGTGTATATATGTACAGTATACTGTATATATATATATATACAGTGTATATACAGTATATATACAAAGTATATACTGTACAGTATATATTTATTTCTCTTCATGTCTTTATTTATTTATTTATTTAGATTTATTTATTAATTGTGGGGCTGCTGTGCGTGAATTTTTTTTATTGGGGGTGAGGGGGGTGTTTGGCCCTTGGTGTGAGTTTACGACTTGCAGCAGCAGCAGCACAATTAATAAATAAATCTAAATAAATAAATAAATAAATAAATGACAATAAATACATTTGAAATACATTTTTATTGATAGTGTACATGTGCAGGGGGTCTCCGGAGCTGAAGCGCACAGGTTTCAGGTCTGGGGACCCCGTGCCCCCGAGATACAGGCCCCTTTAGGGGGTGCCGGTATCCCTCTGCTCTGCTTGGTTTACAGGCCGCGATCACGTGATCGGGACCTTTAAACGCAGAGCACTCAGCACTCAGAAACACAGGCCAGGCAGATTTAACACACACACACAATAGGGGGAGGTTTTTTTACATAGCTTGCAGGGAAGCTTAACGCACACACACAATAGGGGGATAGGGGGAGGGGGTTTTACATAGATTAGAGAGAAGGCAGGGCGTTTTAAAAGCGAGAATAGGGGGAGGGGGTTTTACATAGATTAGAGAGAAGGCAGGGAGTTTTAACACAGACGTGAAAAATATGTATTGAATGTATTAATTGTTTATTATGCCTTAACCCCTTCATTGCCTTAGCGGCTATCCGCTATGGTAATGACGCAGCATTTTCCGTATTTTTAATAATATTGATCAGGAGCAGGGGGGGGGGTTCCCTGAGCATTAATTTCTGGCTCAGGGAACCCCCTGCTCACTTTACAATATTATTAAAATAATGCTTCTTTACCATAGCGCATAGACGCTAAGGTAAAGAACGAGTGTTTATTTATACTGTATATTGTATGTGTTTTATTGATACTGTACATGTGCAGAGGGTCTCCAGAGCAGAAGCGCACAGGTTTCAGGTCTGGGGACCCCGTGCCCCCCGAGATACAGGCCCCTTTAGGGGGTGCCGGTATCCCTCTGCTCTGCTTGGTTTACAGGCCGCGGTCACGTGATCGGGACCTTTAAACGCAGAGGGATACCGGCACCCCCTAAAGGGGCCTGTATCTCGGGGGGCACGGGGTCCCCAGACCTAAAACCAACGCGGTTCAGCTCCGGAGACCCCCTGCACATCTACACTATCAATAAAAATGTATTTCAAATGTATTTATTGTCATTTATTTATTTATTTTTTGGCGGCTGCTGTGTGTATTTTATTGTTGTGGGTTGCGGGAGGGTGGGTGAATGGGGTATTCGCCCCAACGATGGTTGGGGAGGGCTTGCGGGGGGCGGGTGGGGTAGCGGGAGGGCTTAACCCCTTCATGACCGTTGCGGTATTAACTGCTACGGTCGTGAAGGGGTTAAGTGCACCCGCAACCCCCCCCCTCCCGCAAGTCCTAAACTCACTCCAAGGGCCAAATACCCCCCTCACCCATCCCCACTACACACAATAAAGCGGGCACGGTGGGTTAACCCCTTCATTGCCTTAGCGGCTATCCGCTATGGTAATGACGCAGCATTTTCCGTATTTTTAATAATATTGATCAGGAGCAGGGGGGGGGGGGTTCCCTGAGCATTAATTTCTGGCTCAGGGAACCCCCTGCTCACTTTACAATATTATTAAAATAATGCTTCTTTACCATAGCGCATAGACGCTAAGGTAAAGAACGAGTGTTTATTTATACTGTATATTGTATGTGTTTTATTGATAGTGTACATGTGCAGAGGGTCTCCAGAGCAGAAGCGCACAGGTTTCAGGTCTGGGGACCCCGTGCCCCCCGAGATACAGGCCCCTTTAGGGGGTGCCGGTATCCCTCTGCTCTGCTTGGTTTACAGGCCGCGATCACGTGATCGGGACCTTTAAACGCAGAGGGATACCGGCACCCCCTAAAGGGGCCTGTATCTCGGGGGGCACGGGGTCCCCAGACCTAAAACCAACGCGGTTCAGCTCCGGAGACCCCCTGCACATCTACACTATCAATAAAAATGTATTTCAAATGTATTTATTGTCATTTATTTATTTATTTTTTGGCGGCTGCTGTGTGTATTTTATTGTTGTGGGTTGCGGGAGGGTGGGTGAATGGGGTATTCGCCCCAACGATGGTTGGGGAGGGCTTGCGGGGGGGGGGGGGGTAGCGGGAGGGCTTAACCCCTTCATGACCGTAGCGGTATTAACTGCTACGGTCGTGAAGGGTTTAAGTGCGCCCGCAACCCCCCCCCCCCCTCCCGCAAGTCCTAAACTCACTCCAAGGGCCAAATACCCCCCTCACCCATCCCCACTACACACAATAAAGCGGGCACGGTGGGTTAACCCCTTCATTGCCTTAGCGGCTATCCGCTATGGTAATGACGCAGCATTTTCCGTATTTTTAATAATATTGATCAGGAGCAGGGGGGGGGGTTCCCTGAGCATTAATTTCTGGCTCAGGGAACCCCCTGCTCACTTTACAATATTATTAAAATAATGCTTCTTTACCATAGCGCATAGACGCTAAGGTAAAGAACGAGTGTTTATTTATACTGTATATTGTATGTGTTTTATTGATAGTGTACATGTGCAGAGGGTCTCCAGAGCAGAAGCGCACAGGTTTCAAGTCTGGGGACCCCGTGCCCCCCGAGATACAGGCCCCTTTAGGGGGTGCCGGTATCCCTCTGCTCTGCTTGGTTTACAGGCCGCGGTCACGTGATCGGGACCTTTAAACGCAGAGGGATACCGGCACCCCCTAAAGGGGCCTGTATCTCGGGGGGCACGGGGTCCCCAGACCTAAAACCAATGCGGTTCAGCTCCGGAGACCCCCTGCACATCTACACTATCAATAAAAATGTATTTCAAATGTATTTATTGTCATTTATTTATTTATTTTTTGGCGGCTGCTGTGTGTATTTTTTTAATAATATTGATCAGGAGCAGGGGGGAGGGGGGTTCCCTGAGCATTAATTTCTGGCTCAGGGAGCCCCCTGCTCACTGTACAATATTATTAAATCTCTCTCTGCTGCAAACACATCTCGCCCCCAGTACAGTATGTGCAGTAATTTACTGAACATGTACTGTAGAATAAATGCATAGTTTTATTTATTCGGGTTTATTACACAGTATACTGTTCGGCTGGAAAACATCAGCATACTGTACTGTACAGCACAATATTATCCATCGAAATCCCCCCATTAGCCGTTTTCTTTTCTGAGGAAAAACAAAATGAAAAGTTTTAATGTACAGTAATGGTCAGCCCCCTAAAGAAGTACCCAGCCAGCCCCACCAAAATAATAGTACTCACCATACTGTATTACTGAATTTCCCATTCAGCTTGCGCCGGCGCCGGCCCACTTCCAGTCCAGCTTTCATCATCACCCACGTCGATAGTTTGCAGAGGGACTAGCCCACCTGTAGTCAGCGGGAAATCGCTTAGGTACATGCAAGCTTCATCAAAACTGGCTGCGAAATCCATCTCAGGGTTGTCACCGATGGCGAGGGCATCATGATAAGCTGGTGCTGCTGCTGGTTCTGGTTCTGGTTCTGGCGCATTGCTTGGCAGGGACTGTTGCTTCTTATTTCATTTTAACACGACCCTTCGCCTTTTGCCGCCTCCATTATCATAGATACGGGAAAAACCCGGTGCCACACACCAATACCCTCCAACAAATTGGGGCTCAATACGGTGAAAACAGGGGTCACTACATAACCTTTTCCTTATTGCGCGCTTCCACAAATGAGGAGTTGGCGAAAATCTGTAAAAGTCATAATTTTCGATAAAATACTGATAAATTTGAACAACTGTTGCCATCTTATCCTCTGTTGCATTAATAGCGGCCCATATCAAATAAGCATAACTTCTGTCAGGTTTTTGGAAAGCGGGCTCCACTTGAACACTCATGTCTCTGTAGAATACTGTAGTGTAAGCGAAAATGATCTTTGTCTTTATTTACTGTAATACAGTACTGTATGTAAAACCTAAATTGATACATTTTTTGCAACTCTTCCTTCAGTCTCAAGGACAAGTTACAATACTGTAGCATACTGTACTGGGATAAAGTATCTTTTTTGGTACAGTAAACGAAACAACTTGCAAAGTCCACACATTACTTAAGTCATGAGTTTATGCCATCTGGTGGACAAACGAAACATTGCCGCCTAGTAAATTCTTCTGGTTATCATGAGTTTATGCCATCTGGTGGACAAACGAAACATTGCCGCCTAGTAAATTCTTCTGGTTATCATTTAACAGATCAGATCCCCCGTCAGCCAGGCATGAACCGTGGCTGGGAAGGAAAAAGCAACGCAGCATGCAAGAGGTGAGCAGCGGCGGATTCCAAGTATCTGCCAGGTACAAATCGGGCATTTGCTCGAATAAAGTGTGTCGGTGCAGTATGTTTCAATCTGAGCTACAAAAATCAATGGAGGCTCTGAGGCAAGAGATGCCCTCCTTTGGAGAGAGAACTTAATAGAAAACCTTATAGAAGATTTTGCTTTATTCCACTCAGCGGTGGACAAGGAATTATTTCTCGTATGTTGTCAAATTGATGATCTGCAAGAAAAAATTGAAGTTTCTGAAAAAAGATTTTGTCTAAATAATTTAAGGATCAGAGGAATGTCTCAGAAAGTTGAGGTTACTAAACTTGAGGAATACCTGGTTAGAATTTTCACAAAATTATTACCATTTCTCTCAGCTTCCCCCCTCGGCTGCAGCATCACATTACGGCATTGGGTCATGTGATGTCACGTTCCCATGGTAACGCAACGTCACGTGCCCCGGCAGCATCATTTGCTGCCTGGTTGCCATGGCGACCCATGGCTGGAAAGAGAGGCCTTGCGCGATCCCCGGCATTTAATTTAAATGCCTTCATGAGAAGCATGGAGCCTCCGAAACCACTGATCCCCATGAAACCCCCTCCCGCCTCCCAGTTTGCTCACCCCTGCCTTAAGGGGTGGATAGCATCCAATCCTGACAGAGGTACAGATGTGGCTTTCCTGACCCGAGCCTGACCCTTGCGTGAGATTTTCAAAGAAATTTATGTGAGTTATCCACGATATAACCTGGGTGACCTGAGACCTGAAGGTGGGCAGAAATTGTACTTTGGCGTTATATGCAATACCAGCCTGAAACTCAAGTCAATAATCGTGAGTTATTGTGTGCCTCCCCTCTAGGTTTAGGAAAAACTGTATGTGTACTGTATGATGAATGATGACAACGGCGAGGCTGAGTGTGAGTGCTGAGTGACACTACAGTAGCTGTACTGTATGTGCACTGTTTGTTGCATTGTGACAATGGCTAGGCTGAGTATGAGTGACACGAAAGTAGCTGCACTGTATGTTGCATTATGCTAACAGCTAGGCTGAGTGTGATTGACACTACAGTAGCTGCACTGCAAGTGTACTGTATGTTGCATGATGACAACGGCTGGGCTGAGTATGAGTGACACTACAGTAGCTGCACTGTATGTGTACTGTATGTTGCATGATGACAACGGCTGGGCTGAGTATGAGTGACACTACAGTAGCTGCACTGTATGTGTTCTGTATGTTGCATGATGCTAACGGCTAGGCTCAGTGTGAGTGACACTACAGTAGCTGCACTATATGTGTACTGTATGTTGCATGAGGACAAAGGCTAGGCTGTGTGTGTGACACTTCAGTAGCTTCACTGTATGTGTACTGTATGTTGCATGATGACAACGGCTAGGTTGCGTGTGAGTGAAACTACAGTAGCTGGCTTTGCAATTTGAAGCTTTGGACAGGCATCCACCACACATTATTTACAGTAGAGGCAACTCTTATTCTAACAAAAACCAGTGGCAATTCCCCAAAAAACCCAGGAAACACCCAGGTACATTCTGAATACAAGCCTTAAACTTTCCTTAAACTAGCCCCAGCATTTCTGCATTGATTAATGGCCTATCAGATTAACAGCGGGGGTCCCTGGCAGTTCCATTCAAACTGAATTGGACTGCCAGGGATCCCTGCTGTGTTAATCCTATGGGTCGTTAGTCAATGCAGAAATGCCTTAAACGTGCCTCAAACTAGCCCAGAACATACCCAGCACATACCCAGCACATACCCAGAATGTAACCCGGCTAGTTTACGGCAAATGAATGAACGTTGCCTCTACTGTAAGTTATGGTAGGTAAAAAAAGTGACAAAAAATTCTCCACCGTAAAGCATATAGCATATGGAAATATTATTGTGTGCTCATTTGCAAGTCTTAGACAGGTCTACAACCCTGCCTTTCACCATTATCGCCCAGCATACAGTACTTCCACTGCAGCAAGGGATTCTGGGAAATGACATGCAAATGAGCATACAGTAATATTTCCATATATATATATACTGATCGGGTATGGTACGCCAGTTCAGTGTCCGATAATCCACACATAGATGCACATACCCATTCTTCTTATATACCACCACTATTGGAGCGGCATAGCGACTTCGGGACTCAGTAACTATACCGGCTGTCTCCATCTCATGGATGACATTCCTTACATCCTCCACATCTCGAGGAGCAATACGCCTGGGCCGCTACCGGAAGGGAGTGGTGTCGTTCAGATGAATGGTGTGATGGGCGTTCCGGCTACAGCCCACATCCATCTCGCTAGTGGAGAACACTTCCCGGCATTCCTCCAACTTGGCACATAGCTGAGTCTTCGATTCTTCAGGCAGGGTCGAGTCCCAGAAGTCGAAGTGCTTCCCGTCAGACTCTTCTTGCATAGTCGCAGCATTCACGTGCTCTATAGTTTCCACAGCTTCAACCAGGTATATCCTGCCCAGCCTCTGTCCGAATTCGAATAGCACCGGCTGCGGGGAAATGTTTTGAATGGACCGTTATCTTCTCGGGGATGGTGGTGGTCCATTCCCTTATTTCAGGTATCATTTATACCCTCTCTTGAGATCATCCTCAGGGGTGGTTTCAAGAGAGAAATACATGTCAGCTTCGTCGCAGCCCAAGTTGTTGACCACGGCGATCTTATGCCTCACTCCCCCCGGTGGAATCTCTATCAACCCTTTCTTCAAGTTGAAGATCTCTCCACGCTCTTCCTGCGACTCGATAGGACTCATCTTTTAATGCCGGATTAATTCTTAACGCGTATAGAGGTAGTTCGCCTGCTTCATGCAGATTGGCCCGGATCACAGACCGTACCATGTCAGCATTTGTCCCTAATATGATGGGCGCACTCGGGTGTTCCCGAGGATCGGGGAAGACGAGAGCCTCCACTTCCATCTGATGCGTCCGGTTAGTATTCAACTGTAATATGTTGATTCGAACGGCCACCACTCCTTCGATGGGGTAGTTCTCTTGACTGAGGCCCCACAACTTCATCTTTTCGGCCGACTGCAGAGGCAGATGTTTAAGATGCTGATCATAAAATGACCGGTATATAATGGTCACCTGGGATCCAGTATCCAGCAAGGCTGAGGGATATATGCCCTCCACAACAACTCATGATCGCGACGGGCCCTATCTTACAATAGGTGTCTGGTGGAGGATTCGCATCAGGACCGGTCCTGTACTCCTCTTCATCCTCTTCCGGCAGTTCCGGGATAGCTGAGAGGGATTGTTGTACTCGTACGGTGAAAGAGCTGGCTCCCGTGGGGGATTTCTTAGGCTTCATGCAGGTCCTGGCGAAATGCCCACTCTGGCCACAATTGTAGCAGCGGTGCTCGGACAGAGGAGCTGAGCTGTCCTGGGTCTTGGGAGTAGCCTCGGGCACATCGGTAACAGGAGTATCTTTCTCTCCTTTGGCTCCTTTAGCTTTTGGAGTCGTTGTCTCCTTCGCCTCATCTTTGGTGGCCTCTTTGGTCTTCTTGGGAAGGTTCAATCTTGTGTAGGCCTCATGCCCCTGCACCACGCCCAGCAGGTCTTCCAGTGTAGGCAGCTCTCCTTCTAGTAGCGAACACCGGATCATTACAACGATATGATGGGTGGGGATAGCCCCTCGCAGAAATTGTTTCTGTCGGTATTCATCAACTTCAGAGGCCTTGATGATGTGACGCGAACGTAAGTTCCACAAGATCAGCTGAATCCTTTAGATGAAATCAGATAAGTCTTCCCCCTCTTTCTTTTTTTTTTTTTCAAACTATTTTATTAGGCAGATATAAAATGTGCATACAAGGAACGATATGCATAGCGTAATACAAAAACATTTTTGTATTTTTTTGAGGGGAAAGGATGGCAAAACCTGTTGCCCGAGAAAGAGGGGGGGTGAGAAAGAGAGAGGACAGAGTGGGAGGAGGGGGGAGAGGGGGCGGGGGGAGTGTCTACCCTGGTCTCTGGTGTCCCTTTTGGACGAACTTCGTAGAGGTACTGATTGTCCAACGCTTCCATATCCGTAATGCCTTATCTCCTTGTTTCTTCCCTGGTGAGCTTGACTCATTCTATATGATTATCCATGGTTCCCAGATTTTATAGAAAGCTATCGTTTTTTGCTTAAGGTGCGCGGTTAGCTTCTGCATAAGCATTACTTCATTTATCCTGTTTTTAGTTTAGTAATGGAGGGTGGGGACACGTTCTTCCAGGAGGCCGCAACCTCACATCTCACCGCTGTGAGGATGAAGGAGACCAATTTCCTCACTGGACGGTCAATTTTTTCCATTGGCCTGGCCAGTAGGTAGGTCAGTGGATCAATAGGTAGGTGGAGGCTAGTAACCTCTTTTAATAGAATTTGGATCCTTTCCCAATACTTCTTATTTTCCGGACACGTCCACCAGATGTGGGCCATGTCATCCTTTTGTCCACAGCCTCTCCATTTCCCCCCCCCCTCTTTCTGACGGTGATAATATTTGGACCATAGCTCACTCTCATCATCTAATACACTGTATATGCGGGTCAAAGACGCCATCAGTTTTTGTGACGTCAGCATGTTGGTCTCAGTACATCTTTACCATGGTGGACGCAGGGGGCCGCAAGCACTCCATGATTCTTTGACGTTTCACCATGTCTGGACAGGACCTTTCCTCGAGGACCTGTAATGTGTAGTCCCTCCAGGCGTCGAAGGTCTCTTCGCGGGCAGGTGTAGGTTTTGCGCCTGAAAACAGTTTCAATTTGCGATACGGTTGTGGCGGAGGCGGTTCACTCTTGGGGGCTCCCAGCCGCTGTATGGCCTTGGCCAACATTTGTATGTCACCCGCCCGGCGGGAGCTAGGGCTGCTTAGACTGGAACTTCAGTTGGAGCAAGATATTTGTGAGGATTCCGGGGTCACGGCAGTCGCAGCGTGACCCCCCCTACGGCTCCCGCGGCCGTGGGTCGTCTCCGTCGCCAGTCCCACCTTGTCCCCGTGGTTCTGGGGCTTCCTCGCCCTCCCCGATGGGCCACCGCTGCCACGCAGCCAGCCCGCAATCAGGCGGCTGCCATTTGTCCTGGGCACGCGCTCTCCGACATTACAGAGCGGGCGCCAGGCAAAGTTAATTTATTCACTGCTCTGGCAGTGAGACCCTGCCCCCAACACACGCGCAGGCTACTTCTCAGTGCCAAAGTTGCTCATCTGTGTGCCTATCATAGAACCAATCCAGGACAGCGCCTCGTGCTCCCCCAGGCATTCCTCCATGCCCTATTGGTCAGCCGCACTATATAGTACCTGTCTTCCCCCTTTCACATTGCTTGACATAGTCTCCACTTGTGGATGTCTACTCTGGTTTCCTTTTCTCTTTGCTACTCAGGTTACGATACGGCTTGGCGGACAATTCTCTCTGTCTCTCGACCCATGGCTCCCTCCTGACTACACTGTTTTCCACATCCCTCGATCTCAGCTCGCATCTCGACCTTCCGGACCTCTCCACTCCCTGACATTGGCAATGGCAACTACTACGTCTCTTCTATACCCGGTACCGGCAAGTATTGCTATAGCTAAATCCACCTGGCCTGGCAACACAAAAATACCACACTCCGGACACGCTCCTTCTGCTGCGGGTGCGTGTACACATACATCCCACCACAGTACATGGGACGGGTCTGGTCTGCGAGCAGCACCGGCGTAACAATATTATACTAGCGTCGTCTCTGCAAAGGCTCTCTGGGGGCGAGGAGGACAGTCTCATAGCAACCCCCTGTAAATCCGTGCCAGGACTACAGAGTTCCAACTTTACCGGCATTTCTGGATAAATAATGGGACACACTTGACTGAGCACTCCAGGGAGCCATAATTTGCAGGGACCTCCTTCCTTTGTTAAATCTTGCCCCCCCCCCCCCTTCGTCACTAATACTGAACATCATATACCATTGGTGTCTGTGTGGCGGCCTAGAATTTTGGCCTCCTGTAAGCCTGGGTACTGACCCAGCAACAAACATATGTCATAAGAGAAGATGTTAGCTGGGACTTGTCCAACAGCAAGTACTTGTAGGGGCGGGACTTGTCTTTTTGCTGCCCACTCATACACCTCCTGGCTTGAGGGTAATAAGAGAGTAAGTGAAATTTTTCACTGAGTTCGGGCACCCTAGGTCTGAATCTCAGCAGCACCTCCAAATGTAGCCCTGTTTCCCCTTAAACAAGATGGCTACTGGTGCCCTTTAACCTGTTGGCTCGCAGGGGCCTAAGCCTCCACCACGGGGAGCCTGGGGCAATATACTTATAATTTTGGTGCAGCGCCTCCACCTGGGAGGGATCCCAACGTAGTGGGAGGAGCGCCTCACAGGACACAACAATAAATACACACGCAGTAAAAAAGAAAGGCCTTTACTGACACACATAAATCTTATACTCTAATATCTTATAACTCTATCAAACTAAAGGTACAACTACCCATGCACCTCGCAGGGCTGTATCCCACCACCGTGTAAACCACACGGTGTCCTGAGAATCCTAGTCCCTCAATGTCCCACAATGCCCACATCCAAACCATAGTGTGTGACCGCACGGCACACTAATTGAATGTGTTAGAGTTGGTGCACTTTCTGTAATGGTACCTGCAGGGCGCTCCCGCACCGGGACGCGTCGACAAGGATCGGAAGGGATCCGTGATCCAGCGATGTCCTCCACTTTCTTTGACCTCCGCTTTCTCCTCCGCGTGGGATTCTATCCAGCCGGATGATCTCACCTTGAAGACAGTCTCTGCTTCAGTTCAGTGGTCTGGTCCTAGACCAAAGTGTCAGGATAACGCAGATAGCACTGTGTCCCTGACTTATAATAGCTAAAGGAGCAAGGTTCCTATATAAGGGCCTGTCACTGTAGCTGCCACAAACTAATACTGGGTTTCGGGGCCTAGCTGGTGCCTAGGGGAAATCTGGCCTAGTGCAGAGGGTCACAGACTGGCACTACCAAGGATCTCAATCACTACAGATGCCTGCGGAACATGCGCACAAGGCAAACAAGGCATGCAAAAGCACAATATTACTCAGACAATCTCCTCTAGAATACATAAAACCCAATTAACTTCTGGAAGGTTATCAACAATATATTCCAGCCTCCTAACCATCAACAACCGAGTAATATCACTAAGGGGAAATGACTCTGACAAACCTCAATGATTACTTTGTGGGGTGTGCTACTAATTTACTAGCGAAACATAACCCAAACCACAAACATGAATCTCATCTGGGAGTACCCTATAGCCCCACCCCCTCCCAAAACTGCCCACAATTTTCAATTTGGCCCAGTATCCGAAGAGAAGATTACACAAGCACTCATCAAATAAAACTAAGCAGCCAATGTGGACCTGACTTACTACAATCTACTTTCCTAAGACTTGGTGCCCCAGCCATTGCCAAACCAATTGCTCCCATAGTCAACTCTGTGCTGTCTGCAGGCCATATCCCTAAGACCTGGAAAACTGCCAGGCCAATATCTTCTCCCAATACTATCTAAAGTCATGGAAAAATGTGTTCACTCCCAATTAAGCGATTACTATACAAGACAAATTTCCCTAGCCAATTTCAATCTGGCTTTCGCCCCAAACACTCCACCGTAACTACCCTGCTAAAAGTTTGCAATGAAATCCAGTGCGGAATGGAATGGGGATAACTCACTGGTGCAATATTCCTAGATTTTGCAAAGGCTTTTGCTACTGTTGATCGTGATATCCTGCTTAACAAACTCCAGTGCTCTGGAATAGGGAAGCATGCTTTAAACTGGTTTCTGTCCTACCTATCAGGTAGATCCCGACATGTGTCCATCTCAGGCTGTAACTCCAACCGCTTGGATATCACCTGTGGTGTCCCGCGAGGCTCTGTTCTGGGTTCCCTACTCTTCTCAGTGTTCATCAATGATCTTCCCACAGCTTGTATGGAAGTTTCAATACACATGTATGCAGATGACACAATCCTATATGTACACAGCCACAGCCTCTCCGACTTTGAACACATATTTCAGTCTGACTTTTTGAGACTCAAAAACTGGATTTCCCAAAACAAACTGTTTTTAAACACTGACAAGTCTGTAACTGTAACGCTCGGCCTGCCCGCAGACCAGACGAGACCCCGGTACTGAGGTGGAACGGACAAATCCCACACACCTAACAGCAAGCGGGGGCGCGACCTGAGTGTGGTAAGTAGCGTAGCTGGTCCGGGGACAAAAATAGAAGTAATTCGGTACTTGCCAAATACGGCGTAGAATGGTCGAGTCCGTAAGCCAATGGTCAAGGAGTAGAGATGGGTGCGTCGTACAGTGTCCGTAAGCCAAGGTCGTGGAGATGAGAGATCTGCATCGTCGAGGGTCCGTTTGCCAAGTCCAAGGGGTATAGAAGTCGGCGTGGTAGAGAGTCCGTAAGCCAAGTCCGGGGGTTCAGAAAGCAGCGTGGTCGAAATCCAAAGCCAAGGTCAGCAGAGAATCCAGGGACAGGAACAGGGGCTGAAACAACAAGAGAGCCAAGCAGAAGCAGACAGCACCAAGGTACAGTAGCTATGCAGAGCACTGGGAGAATGGGGAGACAGAACTAAATATTGGGCAGGGGCCTATCAGGGGAAAGGGAGGAGTGGAGGTGCGGTCCAGGGATTCATCCTGATAGGGGAGAGAAGCCTGGGGGCTGACCCGGGTAGAGCTGGGGCTGGGGAGCGAACTAGTGCACAGGCCCGTAAGGAGGAGGCGGGACTACCTTCAGGATGCCGGGTATGAGAAGCTTGGGTCCGCGCGCCCCTGTAATGATGACGCGCGCGAATCGGAAGAGGGAGAGCAGTCGCGGGGGTGACACCGACGGCAGAGGAACGCCGCTGGGGATTTCGGGGTAGCGGTGGCAAATGGTAAGGGGGCGCCGAGAGTGGGATTCCCCGCAGTGCGGGACCTTACAGTACCCCCCCCTCGAGGGTCGGACTCCAGACGATCCATCCAAGGTCTGTGGGGGAATTTTTGATGGAATCGTTTGAGTAGAGACGGAGCGTGGAGATCAGAGCGCGAGACCCAAGAAGGATCCTCAGGTCCGTATCCTTTCCAGTGAACCAAAAACTGGAGCTTGTCCCTGGAGATGCGAGAGTCAATGATGGACTGAATTTCGAATTCCTGTTGTCCTGGTACAATGGCGGGAGGAGGTCAAAGTGAAGGATGAGAAAATTGCGTGCCTTGGATGAAAGGTTTTAAGAGCGAGACATGGACGACGGGTGAAATCTTCATGAAGAGGGGCAAGAGGAGTTGGTAGGCCATAGGGTTAACTTGTCGCACGATGGGGAAGGAACCCAGGAACCTGGGAGACAATTTAGGGGTTGGTGCCTTCAATTTGATATTTTTAGAAGAGAGCCAGAACTTCTCTCCAGGTTCAAACTTATGAGCTTCCCTACAAAGCCGATCTGCCTGTCTCTTCTGCCTTAGGACAGATTCCTGTAAAGCCGTTTGAATCCTCCTCCATGACTCCTGTAACGTGGTCACTCTAACATCTGCTGCAGGCACTCCAGACATGGGTAAATGCATAGGAAGGCGAGTAGGATGAAACCCATAGTTTACAAAAAACGGTGATTCCTGAGTGGACTCATTCTTAAGAGAGTTAATAGCAAATTCAGCCCAAGGAAGTAATTCTGCCCAATTATCCTGAGAGTCGGAAGAAAAACATCGCAAATACTGTTCAAGGGACTGGTTCATGCGTTCAGTCTGCCCATTAGTTTGGGGGTGATACCCTGAAGAAAAAAGGAGAGTAATGCCTAGCCTCTGAGAAAACGCGTGCCAGAACTTTGAAACAAATTGAGTACCATGGTCCGAGACAATGGACAGCGGAACGCCATGAATACGGAAAATTTCTTTCACAAAGATATCAGCCAGAGTGCTCGAATTGGGTAAGCCCTTGAGGGGAACAAAATGAGCCTGCTTGGAGAATCTGTTGATGACTACTGGGATTGTAGTCATACCGTTCGAAGGGGGAAAATCCACGATGAAGTCCATGGCAATATGACTCCAAGGACGGTCTGGGACCGGGAGAGGTTGAAGTAGACCAGAAGACTTTGGACGGACTGATTAATTTTGGGCGCAGACTGGGCAAGAGTAGGTGAAACCTTGAATGTCCTTTACCATATTGGGCCACCAAAAAGTCCGCCGGATCAGATCCGTAGTCTTCTTAGTACCGGGATGACCGGCTGATCTGGAGGAGTGTCCCCATTCGAGAATCTTAAGATGGAAACGTGGAGCTGCGTAAAGATGTCCATCAGGAACCTCTAACCCTTCGGGGACCTGTGATTGAGACTACAAAATCTTATCCAAAATATCAAAAGAAGCGGCAGAGATAAATAGTCGGGGGGAAAGGAAATTTTCCGTGACGTCCTGCAACTTCTCCTCTGTGTCGAACTGATGAGACAATGCATCAGTCTTGATATTTTTAGTCCCAGGAATATAAGAGATGACGAAGTTAAATCTGGAGAAGAACAACACCCATCGGGCCTGACGGGGACCAAGGCGATGGGCACCCTCGATGTAAGAAAGATTCTTGTGGTCCGTGAGGATCAGAATACGTTCCTTGGTTCCTTCTAGAAGATGTCTCCATTCTTGCAACGCCATCTTGATGGCCAACAACTCCCTATTCCCCACGTCGTAATTTCTTTCTGCCGGAGAGAATTTCTTAGAAAAAAACCCGCAGAGGTGGAGTTTATCTTCGGGGGTGGTTCTTTGCGAGAGAACTGCACCGGCTCCCACGTCAGAGGCGTCAACCTCCAGGGTAAAGGGGAGGGTGGGGACAGGGTGTCGCAAAATGGGGGCCGAGACAAAGGCTTTTTTGAGAGACTCAAAAGCACGACTAGCCTCCGTCGGCCAAGAGGTAGGATCGGGCCCTTTTTTGGTGAGTGCGGTAATAGGTGCTACCAGAGTAGAGAAACCAGCAATAAATTTCCTATAATAGTTCGCGAAGCCAAGGAAACGTTGGATCGCCTTCAAAGAATTGGGTTGCGGCCATTCGAGTACAGATTTGAGCTTCTCCGGATCCATGTTGGACCCCTTGTCCGAGATAATGTATCCTAAGAAAGTGGTTGAGGATTGATGAAAGAAACACTTCTCCATCTTGGTGTAGAGCCTGTTAGCCCGCAGACGAGAGAGCACCAGTTTGGTATGGAGAATGTGTTCGTCAAGGGTCTTGGAAAAGATGAGGATATCATCCAAGTAGATAATCAGAGAAATGTTCAAGAGATCACGGAAAACTTCATTCATAAAGTCTTGGAAATACACATACAAATTAAATGTCCCAGGCGCTGTGCAATAAAATCCAATTGACCCAAATACCGTGAACCAATTGGGCAGTCTTTAGTATAGGATTCCTATGTCTGATAGATGGATGTTTTGATAGTTGATAGACAGGTAGGGGTGTTTTTCTATTTTGATGTGCTGGTGTCCCTGAAATCACAGAAAACACAGCAGGGCACGCCAATTGCGTGGTATGTTTTGTCAATTGTCCCCTATCTAGAACCCTGAAATCCTACTTACAGGATATAGGCTCTCCATGTACAGTTGAGAGAATCTGTGCCACACGTCCCTGCTCCTTAGATCGTCTCACGGATCCCACGTGGTCTCGTCTGCAGGAGTTCCCTCACTCGGCAATGATGTACTCCAAGCTCCCACAGATGTTTGCGTGCGGGAGGGGGGGGGGTTTAGAAGGATGGGGAAGATATGAACAGAACTAGTGTGATAACGTTTGGGGTTTTATTAACATAAAAACAACAAGAAGAAATCGCACTTACAATGTTAAAACTTCTCAAGCGCAGCTCTCATTGCCGTCCGCAACCTGTGTGATTCCAAATGCTGCCCCTGAGGAAGTGACAACTCGTCACGAAACGCGTAGGGAGGAGGAGCCTAGTGAATTGAGCTGTTCGGACACCCGTAATTCCTAGTGCAAGGAGAGTCTGGTCTGCCCTACCACTGACGTCACTCCGATTTCCGGGATCGAGTGCGGTGTGCGACGATCCTCCCCTTGGCAGCATTTGGAATCACACAGGTTGCGGACGGCAATGAGATCTGTCTGTCTTCCGATGTCTTCCGTGTGTAACGCAGTGTAGGTTATTTCGGTGTAGTATAGGGCAGTTAAGATATATAGGGTAAATAAGAGATCCAGAGTGGGAGAGAGAGAGAGAGTGTGGGTGAGAGACAGACAGAGAGAGTGTGTGAGAGAGACAGAGTGTGGGTGAGAGAGAGACAGAGACAAACACACAGAGACAAAAACAGACACACAGAGACAGACACAGAGACAGAGACAGACACACAGAGACAGAGACAGACACACAGAGACAGACACACAGACAAACAGAGAGAGACACACAGACACACACAGAGAGAGACACACAGACACACAGAGAGAGACACACAGAGAGAGACACACAGACACACAGAGAGAGGGACACACAGACACACAGAGAGAGAGACACACAAACATACAGAGACAGACATACACACACACAGAGAGAAACACACAGAGACACACACACAGAGACACACACAGAGAGACACACAGAGAGAGACACAGAGAGAGAGAGAGAATGAGAGAGCATGACAGGGAGAGAGAGAGGGTGAGGGCGACAGGGTGAAAGAGAGAGAGAGAGCGGGTGAGGGCGACAGGGTGAGAGAGAGAGGGTGAGGGTGACAGGGTGAGAGAGAGAGAGGGTGAGGGCGACAGGGTGAGAGAGAGAGAGGGTGAGGGCGATAGGGTGATTGAGAGAGGGTGAGGGCGACAGAGTGAAAGAGAGGGTTAGTGTGACAGGGTGAGAGAGAGGGTGAGGGCGACAGGGTGAGAGAGAGGGTGAGGGCGACAAGGTGAGAGATAGAGGGTGAGGGCAACAGGGTGAGGGCGACAGGGTGAGAGAGAGGGTAAGGGCGACAGGGTGTGAGAGAGAGAGAGAGGGTGAGGGTGACAGGGTGAGAGCAAGAGAGAGAGGGTGAGGGCGACAGGGTGAGAGAGAGAGGATGAGGGCGACAGGGTGAGAGAGAAAGGATGAGGGCGACAGGGAGAGAGAGGGTGAGGGCGACAGGGTGAGAGAGAGAGGGTGAGGGTGACAGGATGAGAGAGAGAGAGAGGGGGTGAGGGTGACAGGATGAGAAAGAGAGAGGGTGAGGGCGACACAGGGAGAGGGCGACACAGGGAGAGAGAGAGGGTGACACAGGGAGAGGGGGACACAGGGAGAGGGGGACACAGGGAGAGGGGGACACAGGGAGAGGGGGACACAGGGAGAGGGGGACACAGGGAGAGGGGGACACAGGGAGAGGGTGACACACTCAAACACACACTCACACACACAGACACACACACACACTCAGACACACACACACACACACACACACACACACTCACAGACACACAGGCACACACACACACTCACAGACACACACACACTCACACACACACAGACACACACACACACTCAGACACACACACTCACAGACACACACACTTACAGACACACACACTCACAGACACACACACTGGGTGGGTATTCATTGGAAGGGAGATGGCCCACCTGTTCATCCAGGCCTTGTCCTCCACATGCCAGGTGCGGGATGAGGGTTGGGCAGCCAGGCGGGGGGGTTGGGCAGCCAGGCGGGGGGTCGGGCAGCAAGGCAGGGGGGTCGGGCAGCCAGGCGGGGGGGTCGGGCAGCCAGGAAGGGGGGTCGGGCAGCCAGGTGAGGTGTCGGCAGGAGGGCGGGGTGTTGGCAGCAATCCGGGGGGTTCAGACAGCCAATCGGGAGGGTCGGGCAACCGGACAGGCAGGCGGGAGGTCGAGCAGTGTGGGGGGATCGGGGGCCAGCGGAGGACAGCCGCATGGCCACACCAACCTCCCACATGGGGAGATCTCCAACGGATGGGGGACTTAGCAGTCCAATCAATAATGGGGTTGTGGAGTTGAAACCACAGTAGGCCCAGAATGAGTTGAACTGAAGGAGAATGGATGACATCAAAGGTAATGAATTCCAAGTGTCCATCCTCCATAGAAAGTTCAATGAGAAGCGTCTCCAAGTAAATAAAGGCTGGATGAAGGGGTCGCCCATCGATAGCCTCCTACCCGATCGGAATGGCTTTCTCCCGGAGAGGGATGCTGTTCTGAATAGCAAAACCATGGTTTATGAAATTCCCTCCGGATCCGGAGTCGAGGAAAGCCAGGGCAGGGATTTGGAAGCTGACTTACTGTACTTAAGGAGGACAGAGAGTAAGATGCGCTTGGGGGACTCTGCAAGGGAGAAGGGGAGGAAGAGATTGTACCCAGTGAAATCCCCTCATACCTCTCTGGGTGCTGGCGTTTCCCGGCCTCAAGGGGCAACGAGGTAAGATATGTCCAGGAGATCCACAATAGAAGCACAGGCCCTCATTCCTCCGACGAAGTCATTCCGCAGACGAAAGCTGATGGCTGCCCAGTTGCATGGGTTCCGGAGCGTCCAATGCCAGTAAGGCAGGAACAGGATACCTGGAAACAGAAGGCATAAAGAAGGCAGTACGAGGATGTTGACGTTCGGCCCGCCTTTCCTGAAGTCGTTGATCCACCCTGATGCATAAGGAGATCAGACACTTCAAAGAAGATGGCATCTCGCGAGCCGCCAGTTCATCCTTTAAAGACTCTGAAAGTCCCTGCCAGAAGGCCGCGGAGAGTGCGCCATCATTCCAATCAGTTTCAGCCACGATTGTCCGGAATTCCAGAGCGTATCGTGCCACAGATTTCCGCCCCTGTGAGATGTGGAACAAGAAAGAAGCAGCTGTATCACTACGTCCAGGGGTATCAAAAACCAAATTAAATTCTCTCTTAAAGTTGAGAAAGCTGTGAGTTCAGGTCTTAGCTCCCAGATCAGTGAAGCCCAGGCCAAAGCGTCCCCGGTGAGGAGGGAAAAGATGTAAGCTACCTTGGTTCGGTCCGTGGGGAAGCGAGAAGGTGACAATTCAAATTGTATCTCGCACTGGTTTAAAACCCACGGCATGCAAGCGGGTCTCCAGCATATTTACTAGGCGTAGGGATCCGTAACTCAGAAGTGCTAGCTCCCTCTAGGGAAACAGTGGGAGGGATAGCAGAACTGGAGGCGTTAGCCTGTGGCATTTGAGAGGATAAGGTAGCAAGCTATTGGTTAAGGGCGGTGACCTGATTATCCAGAAAGGTAAAGTGTTTGGAGATAGTGGTCAGGGTATCTTCCACCTCAGGGGGGTCTGGGTCTGACTGGCGCTGCAATGTAACGCTCGGCCTGCCCGCAGACCAGACGAGACACCGGTACTGAGGTGGAACGGACAAATACCACACACCTAACAGCAAGTGGGGGCGCGACCGGAGTGTGGTAAGTAGCGTAGCTGGTCTGGGGACAAAAATAGAAGTAATTCGGTACTTGCCAAATCCGGCGTAGAATGGTCGAGTCCGTAAGCCAATGGTCAAGGAGCAGAGCTGGGTGCGTGGTAGAGTGTCCGTAAGCCATGGTCGTGGAGATGAGAGAGCTGCGTCGTCAAGGGTCCATTTGCCAAGTCCAAGGGGTATAGAAGTCGGCGTGGTAGAGAGTCCGTAAGCCAAGTCCGGGGGTCCAGAAAGCAGCGTGGTCAAAATCCAAAGCCAAGGTCAAAATCCAGGGAGGTCAGCAGAGAATCCAGGGACAGGAACAGGGGCTGAAACAACAAGAGAGCCAAGCAGAAGCAGACAGCACCAAGGTACAGTAGCTATGCAGAGCAGTGGGAGAATGGGGAGACAGAACTAAATAGTGGGCAGGGGCCTATCAGGGGATAGGTTGGAGCGGAGGTGTGGTCCAGGGATTCATCCTGATAGGGGAGAGAAGCCTGGGGGCTGACCCGGGTAGAGCTGGGGCTGTGGAGCACGCTAGTGCGCAGGCCCGTAAGGAGGAGGCGGGACTACCTTCAGGATGCCGGGTATGAGAAGCTTGGGTCCGTGCGCCCCTGTAATGATGATGCACGCGACCCAGAAGAGGGACGCCGCGGGGATTCGGGGCAGCGGCGACAAAAGGTAAGGGGGCGCCAAGAGCGGGAGTCCCCTCAGCGCGGGACCTTACAGTAACAATGGTATTTGGGACCAAGACAAAATTTTTAAAGCTTCCAGTGACTGAGCTTCAGATCAGAACCAATGCTAACACCACCCTAACGCCTGTTACTAGTTTTAAATACCTGGGCATATGGTGTGACTCCCACTTAACATTCGGGATGCACATTGATACCCTGATATCCAAAACCTATGCCAAACTAGGTGTATTTTATAGAAACAAATCCTCCCTAAGTCTGCTGGTCAGAAAGCGTATCGCACAGCAGATGCTAATGCCAATTATTGACTATGGAGACATAGTATATGGCTCAGCACCCCAAACCCACCTTAGCAAACTTGACACCCTCTACAATTCAATATGCCGTTTTGTTCTCCAATGCAACTACAACACACATCACTGTGAAATGCTCAAAGATCTAATTGGTCATCACTTGAGTGTAGGCGCAAGGTTCACCTTTCCAGTCTTGTCTTCAAATACTTTCTGGGCACGCTACCCATCTATCTGAACAAGCTCCTCATCCCTACCACATGCAGCACTTATCATCTGAGATCTGACTCCAAAAGACTGTTCATGGTCCCAAGGCTTAACAAAGTATCCGGCCACGCCTCCTTCTCTTACCATGCACCCCAAAACTGGAACAACCTACTAGAGACATTATTATTATTTCTGACAATTGGTTGCATTGTTTTATAATACACAGGCTCCATGATTCCAGTAGGGCTGAAGCGTTCTGAAGCTGGCCCTTGTGCATCACAGCATGGTCGTGAAACATCATCTTGGACGTTTTCTCAGCTACACCGGGGGTCTAGCAACTACCCAGGAGGTCTCCAGCATTACAGATGAGAGGGGATACTCTCCAATATATCCACTGTCAATTACCACTTTCCATCTGGGAGGTGGGTATTCCACCTACAGTAGCTGTGATCTCTATGGGACATTTCACTTATGGATATTTTATATATATTTTAAATTTGTGCTTTAATAAATGTCACTCATTTGTGCTATTCACCTGTCAGCTTCCATTAGTATTGTAAATCTTGATAGTTCATTGTATTGTGTAGTGTTTGTTTATTATAGTTAGTTTTTCTGTTACAGTATCACGCTATGTTTTATGTTTGTTTTTATTTTTCATATATTTGATCTCACTATATACGGAGCATCTCCAGGATCTTGGCTGATTTCTTCAGGCCGGGTTGTATACCAATTTATTTATTTATACATTTTTTATTTTTCTTATCACTGTTTATATTACAGTTATTATTGCTTTATATTACATTTAGCTTCTTAGGGCGCCAGAAATATATTTTTTACACTATTGTCACATTTCTCTGACCAGGTGGTCAGAGTTCTATTTCAGACAGACACCTGATATCTTATATTTAAGATTATCTAGGCCCTCTTTTACATTTTACTATTACACATACTTTTTTTTATTATTAATACTTTTTATTCTTTAGAATTAGCGCTACCTATCTGTTTTTTTCTTTTTTTTTTAACTACAGGTACAGTAGCTGCACCTTTCCCCCCCCCCCTCACAAAGGCTAACAAACAAAAGCTAATTCAACTGCTTATCGACACCTCCCCCCAGAGCCATTTGTACGATTCAGGATTTGATGAACTGTGTAGAGTCTTGAGGCAGGATTCACACGCATGTGCGCGTGTGAAAAGCCCTTTATGAGGATTTGGCGAGAATGACTTAACATTCAATGTGAATTTCAAGTCTGAAAACAAAAACAAAAAAAGAGGCATCCCCTTTTTTTTCCTCGACATGGGCTTATGGAATGAGTGATTTTAAGAAACATTATGTGAAGCATGTTTTTATACTTTATCAATATTTGCCATTCTTAAAATCACATGCTTTTTAATTCTACTCTACTGTATACTGTACGAGGTGGCATACTATAACTTATAAACTATTTTTAAACCAAAGTTAAACGATAAGTTAAACCATGAACACACCAAAAAGTATATTTAAAGAATGAACAATTTTATTTGTACAGGATAATACAAAGATATAACATCAACTCTTCTTCAAAATTTACAATCTTGTCTTTATCTTCTTCGTAATGTCTGCATTGCATTCTGTAGTTCTTTTGTCATTGAGAAAGGGGGGAGATTAGGGCAAATTACTGACTGTTATTAGAGTATGCACACAACACAATAAATTTGTACATTTCTCCCCCACCCTCTCCCCCTTCCTTCCTGTAGTGCTGCATCTCTGAAATAATTTTTTTTCAACAGGATTAGTGCATTAAAGGCCTTGAGAATTTCACAATATTGGACTACAGTGTAACTACTGTCTAACTATATATAAGTGTATAAATACAGTATATACTGTAACTATATACTGTATTCAGTATAACTATAATAATTTATGGATTGGAGCACTGTGTCTTACCTGGCACATGCAAAACAGAAATAGAAAAAAAATATTATACGAAGCATTAAAAGCATTAAACAATTAAACAATTTAAAACAATTTCACCAGGATTAGTGCATTAAAGGCCATGAGTATTTAACAATATTGGACTACTGTATACTGTAACTACTGTCTAACTATATACAGTATAACTATATAACTACAGTATATACTGTACTGTACAGTATATAACTATATACTGTATAACTATAACTATACTAGGTTAGACAGTTCACACATATCTAATACAAATTTACTGTACAGTAGAGAGTGGAGAGTAAGGGCTGACATAAAATAGTTAAAATGGTTATTTTGAGTGCCATACTTACCTGTACCATTCTTACTGTGCCTGTTCTTACCTTACTACAGCACCGTACAGTACCTTACTACATTCCGGTGGCACTCCCATTACGCTGTAAAAGAACGGGCAACACGCTAGCAATATTGTCAGTATAGTTAGTGCATCTTTGTACTGTGAGTATGTTGTTCCAAAAACGTATTAGTCCTATTGCTAATTCATCCTTTTTCGATGGTTTCACAACTTTTCTGATATAATCCTTCAGCGTATGCCACACCAATTCTATAGGGTTTAAATCTTGTGATCTGGAATGGGAGGGGGGGAAATGGTGAATTAGTTGAACAGATAAAAACAGTTTAAAACAATGAGAAAAAGTTATTGTACTAGTACTGTATAGTACTTACCCCAGTGGCGTCTTAATACCACTCGCAAGAATATAGGTATAGAGGCAGTATGTTTAGGGTCATTGTCCTGGAAGAAACGGTGACCAGATGGGAAATCATGCCTAATGCATTCAACAATACGGGTGACAATTTTCTCTTGGAAAAATACTTTATCCATGATTCATGGAACAAGAAAAGAAAAATGTAACATTATGGTACCAAATACTGTACACTATAGTTGTACAGTGCATAAGGCCACAGCATGTGACTTTGTGCATTATTTTACCCTCAAAGATGATGATGCATCCTGGTCCACGTCTAGAGATCGCACCCCACACAGGTAGCAAGGATTGTTGTTTACCAGGTTTTCACTGACGGTCGGACCGTTATTGTAAGCCGCTGCTGGATTGGGATAGACGAATCCTATATTGATTAAACCGACCTTTCTCCTTTTGCAGTTGCCATGATCAAACATACTGTTAAAATCTGGGATCACACACCAATACCCTCTTATATCTCCGGTAGGAGGGGCAATGCTAATAAAGCAATGATCGTTAGTTAAGGTTTGCCTTACCGAACACTATAACCACGAACGTCAGGTGAAAATTTGGAAAAATCATAGTTCGAAGTGAAATATTCATATATTTCTGATAAAGTCGCCATCTTATCTGTTGCAGCATTAATTGTAGAACATATTAAAAATGCATAACTACAGTCAGGTTTTTTATACGTGTACGGTGTACACATGGTGTCCAGGCCAGACAGCTATTGTGCAGGGATAAGAATGTAGAAAAAAGCCTACAGCTTTGTGTTTTAGAGGTTTTTTTTATGAAACGCCTAAATTTGATAATGTCTTCAGCGTCTTCAAGGACCAAGGTTGATTTACAATGGACCACTGTGGTACTGTAGATTTGGTTTTTATCTAGTTTTTAAATACCTGCAAATTGACACAGTACTGTAGCACAGTACTGTACGTGTACACATTACAATTCATTCATTTCTGCCATCTGACGGGTACACAAAGAATTGCACCCAAAGAAATCAGAATCCAGGTAATTCAAAGAAATCAATCGTAGTAAACACAAATGTGACTGGTTTGATTGGCAGCAAATGTGACTGGTTTGATTGGCAGCATTCACTGCAGCGTTCACAGAAGAATAACGTGTGAATGCCATGTGGAATACAGCAGAGTTCACGAAAACAGCTCCATGAAATGTTTGAATAACGGTCGCTGCATCTGTACATTACACATCACTGCGAAATGTTCAAAGAACTAGATTGTTCATCACTTGAGTCTAGGCGCAAAGTTCATCTTTCCTGTCTTGCCTTAAATACATTCTGGGCAAGCTACCCGTCTATCTGAACAAGCTCTTCATCCCTACCACATGCAGCACTTATTATCTGAGATCGGGCTCCAAAAGACTGTTCATGGTCCCAAGATTCAGCAAAGTATTAAGCCGCTCCTCCTTCTCTTACCGTGCACCTCAAAACTGGAACAATCTACCGGAGACTCTCACAACCACCACCAGTCTAAGTTCTTTCAGAACTAAAGCTGTCTCACATTTTAATCTGGTCTGTAACTGTTACATACGCCTATAATATATATTATCTCTAACTGTCTTCAGTTGTCTACAGCTAAACAGGATGTATATTGATTACATCTCCAAAACAAAATGATTGATGTCCGGATTTTTGTTAAGGAAAGCCGGAGATATAAAAGGGCCATATCTGTATAAAGTTCCTCTGAGAGCTTGGACTTAAGGAGACAGACAAGGCGAGAGTTGCCAACTCTTAATAGTCCAAAGCCTCCCAACTCAGAATGGTCCACGGTTGGAACGGTGAAAAGGAGGCTGAACCAGACCAGAGCTTCACCTCCACAAAAAAATGGAGTCCCTGAATCTGGTTGCTAGATCTCTGTTGATCACTGATGGTTCTGGGTAAGAATCTCTCACCTAGTTGTTAATATTAGTAGGAAAGAAGCAATAATTATACATCTTGAAAATGAGTTGTTGTGGTTGGTCCATGTTAAATTATTACTAGTTTGCAATCTTTTTTACCACCCAGATAATCTTAACCTCCTAAAATCCACTGAGAAGAATACATATTCTTTCTGTTTCCACTACACTTGTGTTTCAATGCCCCTATTTTCTCATTCTCATACAGTACATTGCTATAATTTTTAACTTTATAAAAAAATTAGGCTCCTGTTATTGAGTCTATACGATAAAATGTAGAGTTTATTCAAATATGTTAAAATCCAGTTTTCTGCCTCCCTTTGGTTAATATGATTCTCTATTGCTTCACTAGTACACCTAAATCTTATATTTATTTATTGTCTCTTTGTTGATTAGTAAGCCATAAAAATGTCAAAATTACATCCCTTAACCCTTTTCTCAAACTGTCTGGCAAAAAGTTTCTCTCAGGTTTAGCAACAGGTGTAAAAGGTATACCAGCATCACAATTGTCCACCAAAAAAACACAAGGCAATTCCATTCTATCCCTCAACAAGGCACTAGTTAAGCTCAGACTAAAGTTCGGTCCTTGTTTGGGTGCAATAGGTCAGAATTGGGGCATGGGCAGGTGAGCTCAGCTTGGAGTGGGGTGTTATGGGTCTTAGGCAGAATGAGCTGGGTACAATGGTGCTTGATATACCTAGTACAGATACTGTTTTGCTAGGAAATTCATTGGCTATTCTGCTGAGGTGTCAAAGGTTGGTCACTTCTCATTGGCTGCGGCAATATTCATACGTACAATAAAAAGTGTTAACGTTGAGTAGGGCTGATTGTATAAAACCTGCATTTCACACTCAATAGTACATTCTGAATAACAACTATAACCTCATTTTTTTCAAAGAAACTATTATTAAAATAATGTACATGTACAAAAAAGGATTCGCAATCAGGAGAATCCAATGTTGGCTGCAAAGAGGGTGCATACGCTGGATTGGGTATAAAGTGTAAGGGTTCCAGTACAGGGTTTTGCTGGAACCTGCCCTTACATGGGTGTAGTGGCCATCTTGGTTCCTGGCAAATATCTCCCTGGACTTTGTGATTGGCTGCAGCTATTCCTTGACTTAAATTGCAGCCTGCCCTGTTGCTGCCTGCTGTGCAGCGCTGCAACTAGTGGCTCTCCTTTCTAATTAGGGTCTGCCTCTTCCACCAGGAAGTGGCTGAGCATAATCCTATGTGACCTGTGCTTCTCACATCACATCTGCTTTGCCTGGCCTGAGGCTTATCCTGCTCCCTGAGGCCTATCCTGCTCTCCGAGTCCTCTCCTGCTTCCTGAGGTCTACCCTGCCTACCTTGTTGCTGAAGCCTTCCCTGTTGCTTCGGCTTTCCTGGTACTGACCCCCAGCCTGTGATCCCGACTATCGCTCCTGTGTCTCCTTCCTTAACCCCAGCCTGGATCACGACTACGCTGCTCTCTCCTACCCTGACCTGGCTACTTACGACTATGAAACCTGCATAACAGATGTGGCTTGGCGGCTCCCGGTCGGTGTTTCAGTATCCCCACCTCGGCCCTGCGGTCCCGTCCAGTTTGTGGCGAGCAGCCATTACATTATGGCCAAGGGAAGACAAAGGTTTGTGGGATGGTCCATAGGGTCATAACCAAGTTAGTACACTATTGTAGACAGTTGTTCCTATCATGTGCGTTTCATACAGTATTTAGTGTACATTATGCCTCTATACTCTTTTTCATCTGTCTAATTTTGTCATTTCTCACTGAGGTGATTCAGCTGGGGAATTAGATCAGCATGAAAAATGATGAACGATGTGTTACAGAGGTTAGGAATATTCTGCATCACATTGTATTGTATTGTATGTCTTTATTTATATAGCGCCATTAATGTACATAGCGCTTCACAGTAGTAATACATGGGGTAATCAAATAAATAACAGATAATATAAATAACAGGTGAGGTGGTGAAAATTAAACTAGACTAAAACATATGCTAAAGCGCTCAACCTATTAAACTAATTTAACAATCCACTGGTGATATACAAGTGCTCTAAATGTTAGATCCTCATTGCAAGAAACAACAATATATGGAAAATGAATCCTGCAGACTAATTGATAGACTGAGAAAGCGGCTGCCTAAGGATGAGAATACACAAACCTATCCACAAGGAATGCACAACTATTGTAAACAGACAATAACAGAACAAACAATGAACAAAAATGTCCTTGGTGCACTATCTGGTATATAACCTGACAGTAATGAAGTCCAAATGTCCTTGATGATAGGGATATTGAATCCGAAATCCAATCACACTTGAGGTCCTTAGAGGTAGTTGAATCAAATCTGTGATAATATAAAGGACAAAACAACCATTGCGCAGTACTTCTGGTCAAACATCAACTCCCCCACCGTTGCCAGCTACTTACTTAAAAATAGATTAAAAGGGCCTCAAAAGGTATCTTTAACTTCTTTCCCTGTTGTCTGATCTCAGCTTGTGTTGCCAGGCGAAATGTCTCCTCCGCTCAGATATAAGCCTCTCACCAGCACAACACCGGAAAGTAAGGAAATAGGGCCAATGGTATGATACCGTAACAATTTAATATAATAAAACTACAAGACTATACAACAGTGCACTCACATGTCCATAGTCCCTATGTGTATGATACAACGTGCTGTCCGCTTGCGTGGCAGGATACCAGGATGCTGCAGATGGAGGTGAGATTTGGCTTGTATCCCCGCTTCGTGGCCTCGACTCGGAGCGCCTCGTCTCCCTCTGATGACGTCACTGCCCAAGCACCCCTTCTCCTCCCCGCATGCGTGAACGTCATATCACTACTGCAAAGACTCCACCCTACGCGCGTTTCGTGACTGCTGACGTCACTTCTTCAGGGGTAATGGAGTGTAGGAGGCAATAGGTGCTATTTAAACCCATTGAGGTATATTCGCAAGGCTCCCATTGGATAATTACCTAACTGGAAACCCCTGCTCATTGTCTTGCACATACAATTAGTGCACGCTCAATGAAATCCTTATTACATACATATCACATAATAAAAGATAATAAAACCGCATATTACACAAAACTAACACAGCAAAAGACAAATAGTTATTGTGCATGCTATTTAAAATGAATAATTCCAGTGGTGGTTGCTTAATCTAATACTACATGTGGAACTACCCACTATTTGATCTATAAGAGAACTCAGAGGAAAAGAGCTTGAGATGGAGGATTTACTGACAGGTGCCCTTACAATACAGAATTGATCTACCCATCTTTTTAAAATGAAGCCAGATCAAACTCTATATTGAGACCTCTTGGGGTCAGGGTTTTGAGGGTATATATCCAGAAGCTTTCGCGTCTGGATATCAAATTCATCTTATCTCCCCCTCTCCAATTTTGTTTTGGGCATTCAATTCCCTTACAAATTAATCGCACTGGATTTTGGTCATGTTTTAATTTAAAGTGGTTGGAGACACTATGTGTCTACAGACCTCTTCTAATGTTGTATACATGTTCTGCAAAGCATTGCTTAAGTGGTCTACCCGTTCGCCCTACATATTGTAGCCCAAACGGGCACTCTAACAGATAGACCACGAAAGGACTCCTGCAAGTAAGGAACGACCTAATCGGAAATGTTATGCCTGTGACATTTGATTTAAAGTCTTTACATTTTAGACCATACCTGCAGCCTATACACTTATTACATAGAAAGAATCCATTAAGTTCATTCAACCATGTAGTATCACGTGTCTTTAATTGGTTAAATAGAAAGCTTGGTGAAAGTTTTAATTTGAGATTGTCAGCCTTTTTAAAAACTATCTGTGGATGCTGGGGTAATATAGTTTTTAGCACCACATCACCATGCAAGATACTCCAATCCTTATTTATTATTGTTGTGATCTTATCTGCCATGTCATTATATTTCGTAATGAAAGGAATAAACTCAACCCCATCTTGTTTACTTTTTATTCTCTTATTATCCATTTTAATTCATTCCTCTCTGTTTGTATTTTTGGCTACCTCTAGTGCCTTGATTACCTTATTATGGCTGTATTCCCTTTCAAAAAACTTATTTTTTAGTTCATTGGCCTGTGTATTCAATGTTGTTACCTGGGAGCAATTCCATTTCGTTCTTAGAAACTGGCCCTTGGGAATGTTATTAATCCATCTTGGATTATGGTTACTTGATGCTAATAAGTAAGTGTTTGCATCAACTTTATTTTAGAAAGTCTTTGTTTCAATTGATCCCTTTTCAATGAATAAGGTTAGGTCTAGAAAGTCAATGGTGAGTGGACTGGTGTTGAATGTGAACTTCAAATTTAAATTATTATTATTATTAAGATACTGTTGGAATTTACCCAAATCTACCTCATTTCCACCCAAGATTCATAGCACATCATCGATATAACGCCTCCATAGTACCAGGTCCGCCTCAAATGGGCTGTGGGAATGGATGAAATCTTCCTCCCACATGCCCATAAATATGTTGGCATAGCTGGGGGCGAACCTGGTACCCATGGCAGTGCCACATATCTGGAGGTAGAAATTGTTGTCGTAATTGAAGAAGTTATGGGTGAGAATATATCTAATCCCTTCTATTATGAATTCCTTAAATCCCGATTCGAGACTATCATCGTGCTCTAATATTCTCCTGATTGCCTCGATGCCTAAGTCATGATTGATGACAGTATATAGGGAGGTCATGTCGCACGTGACCCATACATAATGATCCTCCCACTTAAGATCATTGACTATATTTAAAACATGGGTGGTATCTCGAAGATACGATGGTATTTGAGAGACATACTTTTGCAATGTTGAATCAATAAACTGGGACAAATTGGAGGTCAGCGATTTGATCCCAGAAATTATTGGGCGACCGGGGGGATTCCAAAGATGCTTATGGATCTTCGGTATGAAATAGAAGATTGGAATCCTTGGCTGCTCTATATCCATCTATATCCATCTGAACCAAGACCTAAGCATCCACTGAAGCTTCATGTGTGGAGGGCAATCGCTAGGCATGGACCAGGACCTATAGTCCACGTGACCACGTGACCCTGCGGCGTCATTTGATGCTGGTTTACCATGACGAAGCATCGCTGGAAGGGAAGTGTGTTATAGAGGCCTCGCACAATCACTCGGCATTTAATTTAAATGCCTGGGGGGAGTGTGCGGGACCTCTATAACTGCCACACCCCCCACAGACAATCTAGCGCCCCCCAGTTTGCGCACCCCTGCTCTACATGATTAAATTACATATAAATAATATTTGTAATTTTTTTTTATATATATATATATACATTCTTTGAAAATAGAAATAGAGTAATCCCCTCCTATTGGGTCTCTATTTAATTTAATTCATACCTGAAATACACATTTAATAAACTAAACCTCAATATAAGTTGCACATACAAAATAAACAAATTACTTTTAATTGACTTGTTTTCCTTGCACTTCTTTTTTTTTTGTTTTTATGTGTTTGAATTGGCCCCAGTGGATCACGGGAGAGAGTGGGAGCAGCAGGATATACCTACCTTGGATTAGCAGGGGATTCCCAACCAGCGCTGTATCATCTGTAGTTTTGGACTTCTGATATAGATAGCCACTAACACTAAGACCCCTTTGATGCTCATGTCATTGGATGTTAAAAAGACCTTTGACAGGGTGGTTTGGTCCTATCTATTCAGAGCCCTGAGAGCCTTTGGGATATCAGGGAACTTCATTAACTCGACAAAAATACTACTGTATACAGTTTACCAATAGCCTTGATTAGAAGTTCAGGGATATACTCTGCAACTCTAGAGATTAAAAACGGTACGAGACAAGGATGTCCCCTCTCCCCACTGCTGTGGTTCAGGGGGATCCAAACAACTCTGGACTAAAAATTGATACTGATGAAAATAAAATAAGCCTTTTTCGCAGACGACATGATAGCCACACTAACCAAGCTATTGACCACGCTACCCAATCCTGGATCAATTTGAGACGGTATCAGGATCCAGAGTCAATAGTAGCAAATCACAAGACCAAGAAGTGGTTAAAATTATGAGCATTAATTTCAGCTTTAAATGGCAGAGGGAAACTATTAGTACAATTCCAAATGGCTGGGAAACAGTTTCAGGTGAGGAGAACACACCATAGACAAACGATTTCTTAAAAGTGCAGGTCTCCTCTATGGCAGAGATACAAAGTAGAGCTCTACTCCCAAGTTCATAATGAAGTTCGTCATTTAATGTGACAGCCAAGAACCGTGGAAAAACAACATTCAGGTCCCATATGAACAATTCATCAGGTGATGGAAATTATTATCTACCTGGGGGGGGGGATCCCAATATTTCTGGAATATATTAGGGCAGCACAACTGGCCAAAATGGTCCTTTGGCATGCCCCACCTCACAAGGTACAGGTATGTTGGGTTGATATAGAAAAACATTATATTGCCCCAACAAACAGAAGAGATAATGTGGGTTCCCAAGAACCAAAGAATCAGAGGGGACACATGCTTCCTAACCATTTACTTTCCCTTAAAATGTGGTAAAACTTGGAGGAGTAAAAATGGTTAATATAAACTAATTATAGCATGACCTCCTTTTTTGGCAACCCATGTTTGCACCAGGCCTGGAAAGGGATACCTTCATATTGTGGAGAGACAAGAGGATCACGAGAAGTAGAGACATGGGGCCTCATGCAGTAAGCGCCGAAAAAGTGCTCTCGCCAAGTGTTCCTTATCAGCATGATTTTGCCGATTTTACCTCGCCGTATGCAATAAGTGCCGAATCCCTTCCGAATCAAGCCGAAAACATTTGCTCCCACAATGGCGATGATTTTACGATCAGACACAGGTGTATCGGCGTGCATGGCGAGGTCGTGTTAGGTTCACCAATGAAACTTCTTTCTGAATCTGCCGAAGCAAGCATGTTTTTGATTGAGCGGCCCATTTAAAGGCAGCGTGTATTTTTATTCATTCTCTGTGTTGTTGGGAGAGAGAGACACACAGAGCTGGGCGATTTGCATATTTCATATTGACAGAGAGAGTTGCTGTGTATTGTGATAGGTTTGTCCTGTGTTGTTTTGTTAACATCTTTGTGTTGTTTTCAGTTTGTAAGTGTTCAGTGCGATTGTGTTTACATTTCTTTTCTGTTCTTTGTGAGTGCTATAGGTATGGCCGAAAGGCGTGGGAGGAGTGATGCTGGTATGAGTGGTACTGGTAGTCGTGTGAGTACGCGTCTGAGTGAACGTAGGATTCAAGGGAGTGCTGTTGCTGCGAGTGTGAGTGGTGTTGCTGGGAGTTCGAGTGGTGTTGCTGTAAGTGCGAGTACTGGTGGTGGCTCTGTTGCTGGTGCTGCTGGGGTGTCTGTTGCTGGTGCTGCTGGTGTGTCTGGTGGTGGGGTGGTTGGTGGTGGGCCGCTTTTGGAGTCTCTTCCATTGGAAAAAGGAGAGTCCAGTCAGCAGCAGCCAAGCTCTGTGGCTGGACGTGGTCGGAACGTGCCTCCTGTGCAGCTCTGGCCTGATTGGCCTCCTGTGCTATTTAGTGCCTGCCCCGCCCTCAGGAAGTTGCTGGACATAGACTTTGCAATCCTAGTTGCAAGTAACTGTGCTTGTCACAGACTCCCTGTTTGGCCTGCTGGGCTCCTTGTGCCTTGTATCCTGCGCCCAGTCCCCTGCTGCCTAGGGCTTCGTGCATAGTAGCCTCGGCACTGCTTCCTTGTTCCTGGCAGACTTCGCCTTCGCCGCGCAGATGCGGCTATGCTGGTTTCCCCAGCATTTCCTGTGGTGTGTCTGCACCTCTGGTTCCTGCTTCCCCCAAGTGGAGTTCACTCCTGGCCTTTTTCTGACGCACTGCAGCACCTTCGCTGAAGCATCTCCGCTGCAGTGGCTTCTCTCAAGGTTCTAGCCTCCTGTGCTGAAGTACCTTCACCCAAGATTTCCTGTTGATGACCTCGGCTTGTTTCCTCCACCACCACTCCTGTGCCGCCTGCCTTGACCCCTGCCTGGATAATGTTAACCCTACCTTCTCCAATCCTTTAGAAAGGACTCCTCCGTCGGGGGAAACAGTGATGCACAGCCGTCGCAATAAACTGAAGGAGGCTGATCTGGTGATTGGTAGACTTTATTGAGGTGCAGTGCTGACGGATCTTCTTCTGACGCGTTTCAGCCCATGAGGCCTTTGTCAAAGAATGATCCGTCAGTAGTGGAGACCTGCATTAAATAGCACAAACAAATACAATCACCTGTGGACTGGCTGATTAGCTGATTAGCCACAGATGTATAGTAACAAGTGCCAATGCGAATCTCCTGGTAAAAACAATAAAAAATAGACCAGAACAATATGGTTACTAACATAATAAACATATTATAAGTATACCTGGCCATGGAACAAGTTTAAAAACATACGGGTCAGCACATACACAATTGTCAAATATTAGAGAGATAATAAGTATACATAGGTATGTAACATAATATCCACATGGAGGACTAAGAAGATACTGATCATTCAAAACATTATTTGCATGAAACATTACAAGACTACCATTTAATGACTAATACTGAACAATGTATAATGATGATGGATAAAAGAGGCTCAATAGACATGGATGACATGAACAATGACTGGGTCATAATATTGATAAACCAAATAAATTTAAGAAGATAAATGAATTAATCAGAAAAGAGAGAAGGGAAGTGGGGGAAGGGAGGGGAAAGAGGGAGGGAGGGGGGGTGGGGAGGGCGAAGGGGAGGGGGAGGGGGGGAGGGGGGAATGGAGGGGGGAAAGGGGGGAGGAAGGAAACATGCAGGGAGAGGGAAAGGGGGGGGGAAAGGGGGGGGGAGTTGGGGAAGGTAGTAAACAGCATGAACAGAAAAAAATGTTATTGTAAAGCAAGAAAAATATAATCAAACATGAATCAATCGTGAAGAAAGTGTTGCAGTTCCCATTCGATGTTTAGACCATGCGGTTGTAAAGTGTTGAGTGAAAAAATCCACTGCATCTCTTTTTTGTTTAGTTGATTTAGTCTATTGCCCCCTCTAATATGAGGAGCCACATGTTCGATACCAAAAAATTGGAAGTTTTTTAGTCCGCCTAGCGGACATTGAGTAAAATGTTTAGATAGGGGATGGAGTATGTCTTGCTTAGTAATTAATCTTATATGTTCAGAGATTCTGATACGAAGTGATCTAATGGTTCTCCCCACATACTGCACCGACACACTTTATTCGAGCAAATACCCAGTATGTACCTGGCAGATACCTGGAATGCGCCGCTCCTCACCTCTGACAAGCCCCGTTGTGTTTGCCTTCCCAGCCTGGGTTCATGCCTGGCTGACGGGCGGCTGATCTGTTAAATGATAATCATTAGGATTTAATAGGCTGCAATGCTTCGCGTGTCCACCAGATGGCATAAATTCATGAATTGTAATGCAGTATATATATATATACTGTGCAGTATTGCAGCCAGCGGGAATAAAATGCTTCAATCCCTGCTTGGAAAATACCTCAATGCACTCGGGCAGAAAACAGTCACAAACCTCAATACACCCGGGTATACCCGAATTCGTGGGACTAGCCGAGCTCGAATAAAGTGTGTCGCCAGTGTACTTGCGTTTGCATCCACATATAATGATGTAGACCACATAGTTGGTATTACAGTTTATAAATGTATTGATCCTGTGTTTCATATCAGGATAAAGTTTTCTGATATGTTTGGTTGGCAATGCATATTTACATGTCTTGCACAAACCACATTTATAAAAACCCTTCGGTATGTGTCTAATGGATTGTTCTTGTTGATACTGAAACAAGCTTCTAGAGATTGAGGTGGCCAGAGTATTCGCCTTTCTAAATGCAAATCTTGGACCGGAATCTGTGATGGATTTCAGATCAGGATCCAACTGAAGAATACTCCAATGTTTGGAGACAATATTTTGTATACTTCTTGTTTGTTTGCTATATTTTGTAATAAAGATAGGATTGTCTGAATGCTTTTTCTTGATTGGTTGTGTTTTTTGTTTAACCAGATCTGTTCGGTTCTTTGCATCTGCATTTATAAAGGCGTCATTTACGGTATGTCTAGAGTAACCTCTTGTTAAGAACTTTGTGCTCAATGTTTTAGAATGGTGTAGAAAAGTTTCTTGTTTGGAACATATTCTTTTATATCTTAAAAACTGTCCCTTCGGGATCCCCCGAATTAGTGATTTGGGGTGACTGCTTCTAGCGTGTAGGTACGAATTCCTGGAGTGTGGTTTGGTGTATATGTCCGTCTGAATCATTGTATTGGAGTCACCATGGATTGTCACATCTAGAAAATTAATGTTATGTGGATCAGTTTGGTGAGTGAATTTAAGATTAATGTCGTTAGTATTAATAGTGTCAACAAAAGAATTAAGACTATCTAAACCACCATCCCAAATAAAGATCAGATCGTCGATATACCGTTTGTAAAAAATAATATGAGACCGAAATTCATTAGTGCAACCATAAATGTGAACAGATTCCCATAGACCCATGAAAAGATTGGCATAAGAGGGGGCAAAAGAAGTCCCCATAGCCGTGCCGTGTTTTTGAAGGTAAAAATGTGAATCAAAAAGAAAATAATTGTGGGTTAGTAAAAATAAAATGGAGACATTAATAAACGTGATTTGTGCAGTGGAAAGTGAAGATGATTGAAGAAAGTGATAAATGGCTTGAAGGCCGTGCTTGTGTTCTGTGATTGTATACAATGATGTGACATCCATGGTGACCCATCTAAATCCATCCTTCCATACAATGTTCTGTAATGTAATTAGTAAGGCCGTGGTATCTTGAATGAAAGAAGGTAAGCTACGAACAATTGGCTGCAAGAATCTATCAACATATCGGGAAACACCATCCCCCAAAGACCCAATACTGGAGATGATGGGTCGCCCCGGGGGGTTCTCCAGTGATTTGTGAATCTTTGGGAGATTGTGAAACACCGGTATGATAGGAGACTCACACTCCAGGAATCTTTTCTCCTTAGAACTCAGAACATATAGAACATCGCCCAGTTCTAATAATTCTTTCAGCTCACCCAAATATTCTCTGGTAGGGTCAGTCCTTAGTTTTGCATAGAACTTGGTATCGCTCAATAGTCTCAATGCTTCCTCTCTGTACTTAGTTGATGATTGCACTACTATTGCACCCCCTTTGTCGGCATTTTTTATCGTTATTGATTTATCTCTCTTCAATATATCCAGATCAATTCTCTCTTGTTTGGAGAGATTGTCACTCATTATTGAGGATGAAGAGCCTTTGGACAGTAGTCTCAGGTCTCTATCTACCAAATCCTCAAAGGTAGATACGTATGAGCCCTTTGAATTGTAAGGGATAAATGATGATTTTTTCTGGAGACCTGAGTCGGTATGGCCAAAAAAAGGGGGGTCAACAGGGGTGTCAGTACATCCTTCATCAAACAAACTTTGTAAGTCACAGTTAAATACATTTTCAGCAAAAGAATAACTGTTGCAAGTAGATACATTATTTACAGTCCCAGGTGTATCAACATTAGTTATAACATTGGAATTTGAAACAGAATTCACATCTTTTGAGAAAAGCTTTTTCAGTGCGAGTTTCCTTGTATATTTCTGCAAATCAATAATTGTAGTAAACAAGTCAAAATTTTCTTGAGGCGCAAAGTTCAGTCCTTTATCTAGCAGCAAAGTCTGATGTGGAGTTAGAACGGTATCAGAAATATTTATAACATTGCTTTCATCGGGATCTAAGAGTATTTTTTCCTCTTATTTTCTGAGCCAAACTGTCTCTCGATTTTTCTTCCCCCTTCTACATTTTTTCCGTTTTTTGACTGAGTATCAACATTTGTAGACGTAGATCTAGAGCTATCCTCTCTAGAGCTCGCAATACATGTTTTGTTAAAATAACCACCCTCTGTTTCCCTCTTGCCAGATTGATCATGTTTGGAAAAAGAAACAGATGGTCTGTCATTAGCGTCTGATGAGTCTGTGTCAAAACTAGCCCTACGGTCTTGATATGTTGTTTTGAGAATAGACCTTTTATTAGATGTTGGGGCAATAATTTCTTCCTCAGAGGACCATCTGCGGGGTGTTGAGTGTGAGGGGGTTCTAGATCTAGGAAAATCACGAGTGGGGGGAGGTCTCTCCCAAAAATAGACCTGATTTCTTTCATAGTCCAATTTGTCCCTAGCAAATTTGTCTTGTTTTTTGGCGACTACTCCCTTCTCCATCTTTTCAACATTTTGCAATAAAATTTTATCATTATGGGTAAACCGTTCCATGCTGTTGAATTTATATAGTTCTTTTTTGAGAGTCTCTATTTCATTAGATAAGGATTTCTTCTCAGAGATTTTAAAACGTACAATCAATTCCATCAATCTAGTAGAACATTCATCCATAATTTTCCTCCAGTGAATTTTAAACTCTTTATTTGGAAAGCCAAAAGAGGGCATTTTCTTCAATCTTAACCCCCTGGGAATGCGTTCGACCTTTAAGTAATTCTCTAGTGTTATTATATCCCAAAAGATTCGTATATCTTGGGTAAGAAGTTTTTCTAATTTTACAAAATGGTCAATGAGGTCAGTAGGATTGTCACAAGTAATGTTATCCGATGTCTCATCAAAAATGTGTAATGCCCTTTTTGCTCTCTCAGAGTTATTGCCACATTTCTGAACGTAGGTAGAAATCTGTTCAGTTGTGATGTCTTGTTCATCCTCCATAGTGGCAATATGTACAGTGTGTATCTGTTTAATATCACTATAACTGGTGAAATTACAAATATCAGTTCAATGCTTCAAAAATTGCTCAAAAATTACTAGAACAAGAGAATTTATGGGATAACATGTGTAAAAAAAGTACCAATCACCAGCAGCCTTATATTGAATCAGGATTACTCCTTGCTTCTACTATATAAGTAGATATTTGGTAAATGTTATGTTGTTAATGTCCTTGATTCATTTCACTTCGGGCAACCTGCATATTTGAATAGACATATAGAGAAACAGGTAAACAAAGTTTACCCGTGCAGGGCTCTAGAAGCAACAGTAGCTAGCTGCAATAGTAAGCGGATGTAGATCAGCAGATGTAGTATGCACGGTCACTTCGGTAAATAAATAAATAAATAACCAATGTAGCAGTCTCTCCCAGCAACTGGCTCACCTAAGAGCACTAAATAACATTGGGATAGAGAGACTCACGTGTCCTGAAGTGAATGGCTCCGTGCAGATCCTTGATGCGGTGTGTTCTGTGCTGTGTAGAACCGCCAACCCCTCCAGCAGCGCGGCGGCGCGAGGGGCGGTCACCTGACCTCATTGACCATTTTGTAAAATTAGAAATACTTCTTACCCAAGATATACAAATCTTTTGGGATATAATAACACTAGAGAATTACTTAAAGGTCAAACGCATTCTCAGGGGGTTAAGATTGAAGAAAATGCCCTCTTTTGGCTTTCCAAATAAAGAATTTGAAATTCACTGGAGGAAAATTATGGATGAATGTTCTACTAGATTGATGGAATTGATTGTACGTTTTAAAATCTCTGAGAAGAAATCCTTATCTAATGAAATAGAGACTCTCAAAAAAGAACTATATAAATTCAACAGCATGGAACGGTTTACCCATAACGATAACATTTTATTGCAAAATGTTGAAAAGATGGAGAAGGGAGTAGTCGCCACAAAACAAGACAAATTTGCTAGGGACAAATTGGACTATGAAAGAAATCAGGTCTATTTTTGGGAGAGACCTCCCCCCACTCGTGATTTTCCTAGATCTAGAACCCCCTCACACTCAACACCCCGCAGATGGTCCTCTGAGGAAGAAATTATTGCCCCAACATCTTATAAAAGGTCTATTCTCAAAACAACATATCAAGACCATAGGGCTCGTTTTGACACAGACTCATCAGACGCTAATGACAGACCATCTGTCTCTTTTTCCAAACATGATCAATCTGGCAAGAGGGAAACAGAGGGTGGTTATTTTAACAAAACATGCATTGCGAGCTCTAGAGAGGATAGCTCTAGATCTACGTCTACAAATGTTGATACTCAGTCAAAAAACGGAAAAAATGTAGAAGGGGGAAGAAAAATCGAGAGACAGTTTGGCTCAGAAAACAAGAGGGAAAAATACTCTTAGATCCCGATGAAAGCAATGTTATAAATATTTCTGATACCGTTCTAACTCCACATCAGACTTTGCTGCTAGATAAAGGACTGAACTTTGCGCCTCAAGAAAATTTTGACTTAGGGGGGTGCAATAGTAGTGCAATCATCAACTAAGTACAGAGAGGAAGCATTGAGACTATTGAGCGATACCAAGTTCTATGCAAAACTAAGGACTGACCCTACCAGAGAATATTTGGGTGAGCTGAAAGAATTATTAGAACTGGGCGATGTTCTATATGTTCTGAGTTCTAAGGAGAAAAGATTCCTGGAGTGTGAGTCTCCTAACATACCGGTGTTTCACCATCTCCCAAAGATTCACAAATCACTGGAGAACCCCCCGGGGCGACCCATCATCTCCAGTTTTGGGTCTTTGGGGGTATGTTGATAGATTCTTGCAGCCAATTGTTCGTAGCTTACCTTCTTTCATTCAAGATACCACGGCCTTACTAATTACATTACAGAACATTGTATGGAAGGATGGATTTAGATGGGTCACCATGGATGTCACATCATTGTATACAATCATAAAACACAAGCACGGCCTTCAAGCCATTTATCACTTTCTTCAATCATCTTCACTTTCCACTGCACAAATCACATTTATGAGGTGCCGGTATCCCTCTGCGTTTAAAGGTCCCGATCACGTGATCGCGGCCTGTTAAACCAAGAAGAGCAGAGGGATACCGGCACCCCCTAAAGGGGCCTGTATCTCGGGGAGCAGGGGGTTCCCAGACCTAAAACCAGTGCGGTTCAGCTCCCGAGACCCTCTGCACATCTACACTATCAATAAAAATGGATTTTAAATGTATTTATTTATATTCATTTATTTATTTATTTATTTAGATGTATTTATTAATAGTGCTGCTGCTGCTGCTGTGTGTGAATTTTTTTTATTGTGGGTAGTGGGGGTGGGTGGGGGGGGGGCTAATACCCCCTTCACCCCATCCCCGCTACCCACAATAAAAAAATTCACACACAGCAGCCCCACAATTAATAAATAAATCTAAATAAATAAATAAATACATGAAGAGAAATAAATATATACTGTACTGTAAGTACCAACCAGAAAACACAATTTAAAACCAAAGCTAACCCTTACAATACAGTGTATCTAGTTGTAAAAAACATTATACATTATACACACATTGAAGCATTGCAATAAACAACAAACAAGCCCCCTCCCCTATTCTCTTAGAAACCTCCCTACCTTCACTGTAATCTATGTAAAACCCCCTCCCCTATTCTCTTTGAAACCTCCCTACAGTACCTTCACTGTAATCTATGTAAAACCCCCTCCCCTATTCTCTTTGAAACCTCCCTACCTTCACTGTAATCTATGTAAACCCCCCTCCCCTATTCTCTTTGAAACCTCCCTACCTTCACTGCAATCTATGTAAAAAAAAACCTCCTCCTGTTGTGTGTTAAATCTCCCTGGCCTGTGTTTCTGAGTGCCCGCTTTATTGTGTGTAGCGGGGGTGGGTGACGGGGTTTATAAATGTGAGTTTATAAATAAAATAAAGAATATTATTTCTAGGGGCCCTAGAACAGAAGTTCCCACGCCAATTTCGCGCTCATTGCTCTTTTTTTACAATGTTGCTGGTCTTGCGGCTTTGCAGTCTGCAAGCAAAAAGCAGTTTGTAGTACTGAGTGTGAGATAAATTATTTATCAGTGTTGATCAAAGAGAGTTGATCAGAAGGATTCCCCTTATATACAGCACTCTATTGTCATTCATACAGTACAGTATAGTAAAGGGTAGACAACAAATGGTCTTGAGTATATTACTACAAATCTGTCAGGTTGACCAGAATCACTGCGGATATCGGAAAATAATACAATTTTATTAATTCTACATAGATACTTAAAAACACAGCCACAAAAGGGATTTGTAACAATGTACAGTATATGTGTTTTTAAGTATCTACTGTATGTACTGTAGAATTAATAAAATTGCATTATTTTCCGATATCCGCAGTGATTCTGGTCAACCTGACAGATTTGTAGTAATATACTGCAAGACCATTTGTTGTCTACCCTTTACTATACTGTATGAATGACAATAGAGTGCTGTATACTTTATAAGGGGAATCCTTCTGATCAACTCTCTTTGATCAACACTGATAAATATCATATTTATACCCCTTTAGCACCTGTCGTTCCATCCTATGCACCCATTTACAATGGTGATTGCGGTCGTATTCACGTACTTTATGTGAGATAAATTAACCAGTTCTTTTATTGCTGAAGTCGCCACAAAAAACTTTTATTTACAAATACAGTATAATACAATGGTGAAACATTTCAAGTTAACAGCAATTCAAAACCTCAACACACAATAATACATACTGTACAGTACTGTATGATTATTTATTTATAATACAGTATATAGCTCTGTACTGTATATGCAGTATACAGTATACTGTACTGTATTTGGGCATTGTCTTTGGGGGTTTATTCATGCAATTATTAGGGTGACCTGCCTGCCTTTGGAAATACTGTGACAGTACAGTCCCAGCTATTTCAGCCACCCCACCCCCTCCCTTAGAGTTTTTAATCCCTCCCTGGCCAAGCGTCAATCGTCTGGCTAATCCAATCCAAGCCATTGTCTTGTTAATCTGCCCCTGGGCTGGCTACGGTAACAAGATTCAGCAGGAGGCCAGCCAGCGTCTGATCCCACCATCCCCCTCCCTTAGAGGGAGGCCTGCCTGCTTTGGAAAAATCCCCTCTCGAATTGGAAATGTAAATCTGATGTGCATCCGTTTGCTTACAGTAACTGTTCTGTTCAGAACAGCCACTGCTTCTAAATTACTGAAAATATACAGGATAAATATACAGTAATGTGAAATAATCCGTTCTGTGGGTCTGAGAGGGTTGAAAGTCACCAGGTCCTGATACAGTACAGTACATTCTCGAATACCTTTAGAATAAAAATACAGTATATATAAATATACAGTATAAATATTGCACAGTATAATGTTAAATAACCCATCCTGTTCTTTTTCCCTTCATAACAGTATCCTCATTGTGTCTGCGGTACAGTAGTTCATTGAGAGAGGAGAGGTTTTGTGTACATCATTACTGCTGTTTATATACTGTACATTTGACTGCACAAGCAGATTTGATGGAACACAATGCCCCCCCTCCCCCTTGGGCACCCTTTTTCCTGGAACGACAAGAAAACAAAAACTTTGTTCAGTTACTGTACTGTACTGTATGTGCGTACTGTATTATGGTAGAACTACTGTACAGTAGGTGGCTGGTGCAGCTTTCTCTGGAAAGAAAAAAATGGAGCAGTTAGTAGGCAGTTACTGTAGTACTGTCAAACTAGTCTACTGTACTGTATACTGGAACTACTGTATACTCTGACTATTGGGAAAGAAAAAATCTGTGCCATACTTATCTGTATCATACTGTACTTACTGTACAATACTACAGCACTGTACTACTTTCCTGATGCTTTCCCATTGCGCGCGATGACAATGGGCAACACAGTGGCAATATGGTCTATATATTTATTGCAGCGTTCCACGGTGAGTTCATTGTTCCAAAAACTCATTATGGCTTTATACAACTCGTCCTTCTTGGAGGGTTTCGCCACTTTACGGATGTGGTCCTTCAGCTGATGCCAGACCATTTCGATCGGATTGAAGTCTGGCGATCTGTGATTGGAAAGAAAGGACAATTAGTTTAAGAGATACAGTACACAGTAAAAACAGTGGGGAACAAAAATGGGACACGGTCTACTGCACTTACTCCGCTGGCGTCTTCACCCAGTTGATGCCGCGCTCAAGGATATGCACCGTCGACGCGGTGTGCTTGGGATCGTTGTCCTGGTAGAAGCGATGCCCATTGGGAAAGTCACGTCTGATGTATCGCACTATCACGGGCACAATGTTGTCTTGGAAGAAATCTTTATTCATGATTCCTATAGCAAGAAAAGAAAAGTGCTCAATAGTACAGTACAGTGCATACGGTAAGGCAACACTAGTCAAGTACAGTGCATTAGGCGGCATTATATTTGAGAAATTGTACCTTCAAAGACGACAATGCATCCCGGTCCACGCCTAGAGATGGCACCCCACACATGCAGCTTCACAGGGTATTTTGGCCGCGGCTTCAAAGTTATGCGGCCTTTTTTGTGGAACGCAAATCTTGCAAATCTCTCCAGCGACACAGTAGACTCATCAGTGAAGATGCAATCCTGGAAAGTCTCACCGCTGTCGATCCATGCTTGGGCCTGTAGCACTCTTTTGATTTTGTTTGCGTCCCATATCATGGGGTACGCTCTGTAATGACAATGAATAAAAAAATTTAGTGTCACAGCGCAGTACAGTTTGCAAAACAACACTTTTACTTTACAGTACCTCCTGTACTGTCCAGTACTAACCTCACACACCCATATTTCCATAAAATTCTGCGTCTCATCTTCTTTATGCTGCTCTCGGATACAGTCAGATTGTGATTTTCCTGCAGAGTGTTTTTAACCCTTAATGCGCTCCTCTCATCATTCTCCTCACTTATTCTGTCCACCAGAAGAGTAGTCTCCCTACAATGCAAAGAAATTATATTGTTTTATTAATATGCAGCAATATAAAATGTATACTGTATACTGTACATGTAATGTTGTAATATACAGTAAATATAAATATACAAAAAATGTATACTGCTGTACTATAAATATAAATAGACAAAATATACAGTATACAGTACTGTTGTAATATAAATATACTATATAAATATACTGTTGTTATATCATAATAAATACACATCATATACATCATATACTGTACAGTATATTCCGTTGTAAGATGAATTGCAATATACCAAAAGTGTATACTGCTGCACAAAAAATATAAATTGACCACACATACACTATATACTGTTGTAATATAATAAATATACTATATAAATACGGTATACTGTTGTTATATCATAATAAATACACATCATATACTGTATATTCCGTTGTAAGATGAATTGCAATATAACAAAAGTGTATACTGCTGCACAAAAAATATAAATTGACCACACATACACTATATACTGTTGTAATATAAATATACTATATAAATACGGTATACTGTTGTTATATCATAATAAATACACATCATATACTGTATATTCCGTTGTAAGATGAATTGCAATATAACAAAAGTGTATACTGCTGCACAAAAAATATAAATTGACCACACATACACTATATACTGTTGTAATATAAATATACTATATAAATACGGTATACTGTTGTTATATCATAATAAATACACATCATACACTACCGACACACTTTATTGAAGTGTGGTCGGTACCGCAAGCCGGGAAATCTCCCGGCTTGCTAGTGGCCGCCCCATCGGGAGCGTGCGCCCCCTGCACGCGTGTCCAGGGGCTCCCCGAGGGAGCCCTGGTGTCCCGCGATCGCGGGACAGCGGCAGGGGGTTCCGGGGGACCCGGCGGACCCGGCAGCGGTAGGGAGAGCGCCCCGATCGGAGGGCGCTCTTCCGCTGCTTCGGCGTGCGCCCGTCACACTCAGGCGCGCGCCAGGCTACTGCTGCGGCACAGAACGGGCAAATGCTCGAATAAACTGTGCCGCAGCAGTATACTGTATATTCCGTTGTAAGATGAATTGCAATATAACAAAAGTGTATACTGCTGCACAAAAAATATAAATTGACCACACATACACTATATACTGTTGTAATATAAATATACTATATAAATACGGTATAATGTTGTTATATCATAATAAATACACATCATATACTGTATATTCCGTTGTAAGATGAATTGCAATATAACAAAAGTGTATACTGCTGCACAAAAAATATAAATTGACCACACATACACTATATACTGTTGTAATATAAAAATACTATATAAATACGGTATACTGTAGATGTACACTACAGTTTTCTATATTTTTTTTGGTTAAGTTTTATAAATATACTTACGCATTTGTTACCCTTGGTGCCTTTGTGCGGTATCTGTTTTTTCCGTGTGCATGATAGCACACGGTGTTTGATGGCACAACGAGGCCAGAAGCAGTTAACCAGCGCTGGATATCTGCAATTCGTTTTCCGCTTGTGTACATCTCCTTCATTCTCATGCTGAGATCCTTTGAAATCTTCTTAACAGGCATTGCTGCGAGTAGAAAGAAATACAAACACAGAATGTGTATTCGATGTTTAGTCAATGTGTATTCAATGTGCAGTGAATCCACAAAATGGATGGTGTATTTATATGTTAATGACTCACATTACAGACCACCCACTTTCAACACCTGTACCTGGCCGCCATGCATAAAAGGTTGTACACGTTGCATAGCCCACCACTTGCTGATCTTTATCTGAGCCATTGTCCAGATACTGCATTGTGCCTCCCGCTTACATGGAGCAGCCCCGGTTCTATGGACGCAAGAACCATCTCACCTCTGCTGTGCCTGCCACACTGAAAAAGAGAAAGGCAGTTACCGTTTCCAAGCCAAAGGCAAAGCGACAGGCTAAGGCCAATAAAGAAAACCTTCTGCTGACCCCAAAGGCTAAGGGTTTTAAAACACGTCAGCCTTATTATGTGAAGAAGAAATACGGTACTGTGCTCGGTACGCAAAACGAATGGCAGCCAACTCACCGAATCCGCAGACCACTTGCTCCCATAAGCTTCGACGACTCTGCTGTAGCTGTCCCGGAAATCTTCAGCCCGGCTTCTCCACCCCCATCTTCTCCGGTTCCATCTGAAGATGCTGCTGCCTCTGAAATCCACGGGTCACTGTCTCCTTTGCTCTTGGATGACTCTGCTTCTCTCCCGGAAATCCAGCGGTCACCTTCTCCATCCCTCTTCGACGATGCTGCAGCTTCTCCTGTACCGGGCATCCCCAGGTCACCTCCTCCACTCTCCATCGATGCCGCTTCTCTCCAGGGAACCCCCATCTCATCCTCCGTTGCACCCATCCCCCCAGATCTCCAGATGCCATGCACAAGCAGCTCGTTAGACCGGATCCTGAATGGGCTAACTGTGGATCTCCCCGGGAATTCTATTGTGCTGGCAAAGCTAGATCTGCTTCTGGTGTCGGTGCTACATGTGGAGCAACGGATGCTACATATGGAGCAACGGATGGATCAACGGATGGACAAGATAGAGGCTGACATAGCGGGCATACATTATTTGCTCGGTGTTAATGCCCCTGTTTCCCCGACGCTGGAGCAGGGGGGTGACATGGATATGATGCATGGTACCTTCGGCCCCCGTCCATCACCAAGCACACCCCCTCCACCAGAAGATGCAGTGTACTATGCTATTGAGGAGGACATGACAACCCCGTCAAGACCACGCCAGGAGACAACCCGGCGACCACTACTGGAGGAAAGCTTCCTCCCAGACACCCTACCATTGCCCGTCGCCTCAAGTACACCCGCTCCCAAAAGACCTCCTACACCCGCTCGCATAGAAACAGTGCCCGACATCTCCCTGTGCGATCTGCCACCGGCGCTGAGGGAGAAGTATAGGGTGAGGAGTGCTGGTATACCACACAAGTATGCCTTGATCATATTTAAACACCATGTTCCCTACACATTGTACTGCGAGTGAGTGTTCAAAGTAAATTACGATGGGAATCGCCATAAAAAGGCATTTCTTGCTAATTTAAGGAAAAACATTGTGGAAGAAATGCAGCGCTATTATCCTGTTACAGATCCTGTAATGAGAACCGTTAGAGACTGCATTAATGGCGTTTTGCGCCATGCAAGGCATCGGCCATGGATGGAAAATGGGGAGGACGTTCAGTGAGACCATACTGTAATATTGTGCTGTACTGTACAGTACATGTTTTACCCTACAGTACCTGCTATACTTAAACAAAGGATACTGTATGTTGTTGTGTGTTGCACGGTTTTTGTACTGTATTTGTAAATAAAAGTTTTTGGTGGCGACTTCAGCAATAAAAGAACTGGTTAATGTATCTCACATAAAGTACTACAAACTGCTTTTTGCTGCCAGACTGCAAAGCCGCGAGACCAGCAACATTGTAACAAAAGAGCAATGAGCGCGTAATTGGCGTGGGAACTTCTGTTCTAAGGCCCCTATAAATAATATTCTTTATTTTATTTATAAACTCACATTTATAAACCCCGTCACCCACCCCCGCTACACACAATAAAAAATAATCACACACAGCATCCCCGCAATAAATAAATAAATAAATAAATACAAATAAATACATTTGAAATACATTTTTATTTATAGTGTAGATGTGCAGGGGGTCTCGGGAGCTGAACCGCACTGGTTTCAGGTCGGGGGACCTCCTGCCCCCCGAGATACAGACCCCTTTATGAGGTGCCGGTATCCCTCTGCGTTAAAGGCCCCGATCATGTGACCCCGGCCTGTTAAACCAAGCAGAGCAGAGGGATACCGGTACCCCCTAAAGAGGCCTGTATCTCGGGGAGCAGGGGGTCCCCAGGCCTAAAACCAGTGCGGTTCAGCTCCGGAGACCCTCTGCACATCTACACTGTGAATAAAACACACACATCATTAAAGAATCATTCTTTACCTTAGCGGCTATGCGCTATGGTAAAGAAGCAGCATTTCTGTATTTTTAATAATATTGTACAGTGAGCAGGGGGTTCCCTGAGACAAAAATCTAATCTCAGGGGACCCCCTGCTCCTGCACAATATTATTAAAAGTTCAGAAATGCTGCTTCATTACCATAGCGTATAGCCGCTAAGGTAATGAAGGGGTTAAGGCATAATAACCAATAAATACATTCAATACACTACCCACTACCCATGGCAACCTCCGCTGTTACTGCTGTACAGTAAAACAGAGAAAAAAATTAACACTTTCAAAGTAATGTCCCCTAACCCCTTAATCACCATAGCGGTTATTAACCGCTACAGTCATGAAGGGGTTAACCCACCCTCACCCACCACTCGGGAAATCTACTGTACATACCCTCCCACTCTAACCCCCCACCCCGTGAGGCCTAACCACCCTCAACCCTCACCCACTAACTACCCACAAGGGAGGCCTACCCACATACCGTTGGGGAACACCCCCCACCCCCCACCCCCAGTCCCCGCAATCAAAACAATGCACAGCCCCACAATAAACAGCATTCTATTTATTAAATACATTACCCACCCCCTGTGCCCCCCCATAAATACAAGATTTATTCTTTTACATTCAGGGTCCATAAC